>NW_020955868.1:114945-346382 GCF_003031625.1 Empidonax traillii
TTTACACAGACAGAGCTGCACCAGCAAATTCATATCTTTGAAGGGCTCAAAGGAGTTTTCTGTATGGCCCTTTCAGAAGTTAATGTATCTTCTGTAACAGCTTCTCTGGCAAGTTTCCTGCAGCAGTGCACTATAGGCTATATAGATCACTAAACCCACTAAATATCCTGATGACATAGAAAGGGACCTGAGATAACACACATGGGAAACAACAAGCAATTCAGTGCTCGGTTCTGCTCTGCAAACTCTCCATCCAACTCAGTTATAATATTGACAGAAAATATTGGCAAATCCACTGAAATATCATACCAGAGCAAGAAAACACTCATTTCCTTCTGACCTCGGGCAAGACACATAAGAATCACCTAGTTCATTCTCAGTGGTAACAGCTATCAGTGATGTCCCAGCTCTCCTTGTAGCCTTTTCTAGCCCCCTCCTCTTTCTACAGCATTTTATTATTGTTGACTTGGTTACTTTTTTTCCTAATAACACTTCTTTAAAAAAGTCAGTTGTGTCCTCTGTACTTTGAAGATACTCAGCCTATGTTCCACAGCACTCTGATTTGTAAAACATGGATGTTTGGGTTGGCCAAGCAAATTGACAGCGGAACATGAACTGGCTGGACAACCAGAGAAATGACCCAACACATGCTGGCAGGTGTTAATAAGCCAGAGCTAGAACATGGGATCCACATATGTAAATATTTTCATCACCAACCTGGATAATGACACAGACTGAAGATGACAATACACTAGAGAACAGAGTAAGTTTTGCTGAGAGACAGAGACACTCAACGCATTGGTACAGTCTGGGGAAATTAATACTGACTTTTCTGTAAAGGACCAGGCAGCTACAGTGGATGAAGCAAAGAATTATGAGCCAGCTCTCACTACAAGTAAGACAAACAGCAGATTGGGTTGCATTTGGAGGAGTGTGGGAAACAGTTTGAGAGAAGCTTTACTCCCTCAGTGATGGTGCTGCCATGTCTGGAACAGTGAGCTTCCTTTTGTGTCCACTTTTGAGTATGTGGAGAAGCCCAAGAGGGTCCAGCCAGTGGCCACCCAAGTAATAAATTTTGAGGCAGTTGAGCTTGTTTAGTCAAGGAAATGGGTGGCTAAGGGACAATCTAATAGCAATCTACAAGTACTAGATGGGTAGTTACAAAGATGAGGGGCTAAACTCATGCTCCTGGATCTCTTCAATGATTTTAAGACTAGCATAGAAAGCCTGAATTTGGCTAAACACCAATATGTAAAGGGCATTGAAGAAGACAGAGAAGAGACATCTTTCATTCCAACCAGCTGCTCTGGATAGAAGCATTTTCTCTTAAGTATATAAAACAATCATTCTTTTAATGAATATCTGATGATTTTCTATATGAAAGTTATTTATTTTTCCTTTTCAAGGGGAGATTTGTGTGGAAATGTCCTTCTAAGAATCCAAGAGAATAAGTACTGAAAACAGATTCAAAACCAAATTCTAAAGATCTGGCTTCTTACAAGTAAAATTTAGATCATATCAGGGAAAAGCCAAATTTCAGGTCTAAATTCACCCTAATTTTACAAACGTTAGTGTTTCAGATCAAACATTTAACTCCAGTAAAGTAGTATTGGTAGTTGAAAAGAAACTGATATTAAAATGCTGTCTTAGACTATTAGTTATTCTATTCTCTTGCCATATGATATATGGGTATGTTAAAAAACTTTTATTAACTGCCACTTGAGAAGGAAATAAAAGCCACCTAGCAGCCCAATATTTCATCATTCCTTGGAGGGAAGAGCAGAAAACACTGCCAGGGAGAGGAGCATTGAATAGAATATGATAAGTACATAAATTTTGCAGTTCACAGCTCTTTGTATCTAATTCTTGTGCCAGGCAATATCTGCCACTTAATAGCAGCGATCTGAAGTGGGAAACATCTGGCTGTAGCTAATGAGCTGTTCTGCTGCCTCCTTCAATGTTAATAGCACTGAGCAAATGTGATGGTGGCTTAATAGGAAGGCATTACAGGAAGTTCTCTTTTCTAGTACAGTGTTACTGATGTTCCAGTCTACAGTGTATTTAATTATATTCTCATCGTGATTATATTCTCTCCTGGGCATTACTAATGGTTCATTATTAGTTTTAATATTATTTTAAAATATTTACTGTTTCCCAGAAAGCACAACAAAAATGAAGCAATATAAAGATTGAAGAAATTCCCTACAATCAATAAATCTGAAGAACACATTCATAAATATGATAATTTATGTCCCAGTTTGTATCCAATATACACATTCTGTGACTGCTATCAATGATGAGGCTGCTGGTAAAATGACAAGGGAAATGGCTTTTTTTGGTTCATACATACATTTAAAATAAAATTTTACAGACATACAAAATATTGCAGTAAATTTTTTTTAACCAATGGATCCACTGTTTACACTAAACACTCAAGAAGAACCATAGAAAATAATCAAATAAAGAGGCAATGAATTGTGTGGGATTCATCTGCAAGAAATTTTGCTATATATGTCAAATCAGAGCAAATTTCAGTTGGGGGATACCAGGAGAAACACCATGCTACTGGCTTTCAAAGCTAAGTCTCAAGTTAAAAAATTAGACTTTGTTTTTATATTTTTCTTAAATTTACACAAAAATACAAAATACAGGCTCAAGGAGATCTGATGCATTATGATAACTAGGATTGATGCTGACAAAAAAATTTACAAACACCCTGTGAAGCCTGCTGCTATGAAATATTTGCATCTAAATATAAATAACTGAATCAGAAAAAAAAGCTTTTAGATGTTCCTGTAAAAATGGAGTCATTTCCTATTCATGTAAGATATAGAATTCAGTAAAGAACAAACAGATTTTTGCTCACAAAAGATAACTGAGTTTGATGAAACCAAACCTTCCCACTGTATCTACATCTCAGGGCAAACATCTGTACCTCTGTATAAAAAACAGTTTTCAAAGACAAGTACTGAAGGTAATAAATGAACACTGGGCACTGCCACACAAAGGTGGATATACACAGGGGCCTAATATTAAAAGAAAAAGGTTGTTTTGGGTTTTTTTCCCATCCAGTTCAAGTGAATCAAACCACTCAACTGAAGTGCAGCTTCTCAAATGAGAAAACAGCCTAAAATAACTTCTGTTGACCTCAGCTGACCCTGAAAATTGTGTTAAGATGGATATTCATCACCAAAGAATCCAACTGCTTTCTCCAAAGAGCAGTATAAGAAAGACAATACTCTTTTGTTGTCTGGCAAGCAGAAGGTTTCACAAGCAGTCTCATTTTATTTAAAAGTCTGACGAGTTTACTATTTAAAAGCATTTGTAGGAAAGCTTGGGCTCAAAGATGGATTTTGCATTTTCTTAGAAATAAAAAAAAAGCAAGAGTCATCTCATATTGACTTGTCTCTGTGAAAATACTATGGACAAAATAATGTTTCCAGAGACTGGCCCTTGATTCACTACACAGCAGTCAATAGCCATTCTGAACATTTTAGAGATGAAGATGGAACCCTTTCAGGATTACTGTGGGATAGATTCTGCCAAGTAGATCATCAAGAGGAAGAAAAAAAAACCCCACATGCCAGAACTCCAGTTTGCCATGAAAATAGCTTGATACTTTCTGTGGAAAAACAATCAAACCAAACCAAACAAACAATAAAAATTAACCCACCCAAATCTCTCCGTACCAACAGTTAACTGTAGCTCGCCAGTAAATTAATTTTTGAAAGAACCAAATCTCTGGTTTTGCAGGAAGATTCAGAGCAAAGTTATAAATCATTGCTCTCCACAGCTGGGTCAACTAGTTCATACCTCTCCATTCTGGGGTCACTTGAAAACAGTAATTTGGCTTAAAATGTTCAGAAGCAAAAATTAACCTACCCTTTTTCAAGCTACCACTTACAGGTAGGACTTGATGTTACACTTACAGGTCACACTGTGATTCTGCATATACAGTTCTGAATGAATATATGAACTGAAAAGGTAATTAATTTATTACAAAGGGCTATTTTTATAGGTTATAGTGAGGGTTGAAAGCTTAAAGGTTTTTCTGCTTTAAATAATTATATTAATTTTTTTTTCAGAAGATCAAAAGGAAATTGGAAAAATTATTTCTGTGAGAAGCAGTAGTCTTCTGAAGCAATGCCATTTACTCTTAGCCATGATGTGATTTCCTTTGGATATAAATGTGCTGAACCTCAATCAGGATGCAGAGCAGCTGGTTAAAGGGGAACTTCAAAAAGCCCTCAAAAAGGGAAACCTGCATAAAAGTTCACAGTAATTTCTGCATACAGTTCTGAAAATGAAAGGGCTTTGTAACGTGAGTTCTCAGTTTGCAATTTAATGTGCACTGTTCATCTAAGATGCTTTTCTTAAGACTGCTTTTTGCTCTAAGATTCAGACAGACAAAAATTAGCCTTTAGATGTTTTCTCTTTTTAAAATTCTGTGTCTTCTCACATTTCAGAAGTCTGAAAGTCTTTAAAATGGGGCCTTCTTTATGTAGCATTTTTGGACAAAAAGAATAGCATCTAACTATCATTTTCCACACTTTTAATGTGAAATGTTAGAAAAGGAACTCACGTCAGTGGATAAGAATGACTAATCCTTCAAAAATATGGATAAAGAAAATTGAGAATAGCTAGAATGAGGCCATAAAATAAAGCATATCCTATCTTAACACAATTTTAATAGTTTAATACATTTCAAATGTCTTTCTAATTATGAAAAATTAAAGCATATGATTTTAATAAAGTACTGGGAAAGCCTCCAGGAGGCATAGGGGGCTTAAGACGAACCATATGCAAATCCAGTCCTATGACTTTGTTATAAGTTTATGGCATATTGTAAAAAAAATATGAATATACTGAGTTTAAAATTCTGTTTTCAGAACGGAAATTTTTATGTCAGCTATATTTTGATACACATATAACAACATGGCCAACACAATAAAATGTAAATAGGCAGTTCCCATAGCAATGACAGGGAAACACAGGGAAAAGCAGAAGTGAAAAAAATTGTGTGGGAAGAGTGAGTATCTAAGAGCAAGTCCCTTTGGCAAAATATTGACAGATGTAATGAAGAAGTACCAGTAGAGGATGTTAATACAGAAGGTCATACTCTTGCAGAACACTGCTTTGTAAACAGAGGAGAACAGATTGTGGGAAATGTAGCAAAGCGTCAGGCCAAAAGAGGAATAAAATTTCCAACAGGAGCCAAGGATGTAGCAGGTGTTACAAAAATAATATTTTCCAACAGAACTCAGGTCACTGAGAGCAATCCATGATGGAATGCAATCATCAGATAATGATCTCCTGGGAGGTAATGCCTTTAATACAGATCACAGAGATGACTCTAAATAGACAAAACATTGCTCATGAGACTGCTTCAGTGCAAGAAGGGGTTTTCCTCCTTGCAGCAACCTTCTGTCCCATTTCCCACTGCTATAACCAGAATTACGATTCTGCTGGGTACTGCGCATGAGAAAACAATCCTGAGTAGAATCGCAGTCCCTTGCTGGGAAACCATAGAGGTTCTAGCAGCAACAACTGCAAATGTCTGTTACATCATTACTACCCTAAGCTCTATTTATGTATTTTCTTACAACCCTGATCCCAGCATACAAAGCACACCTAATAAAAAAAAATTGGTATAATACATACGTAAACAATCTGCTGAAGACCAAGACTGGAGGAACCATTTAGAAGTTGACTCAATGTTTTAAGAACATTTAAGTTTAAGAACAGAGTTAAAGCAGGATTGCCATGATTCTGCTGCAAGGCAAATACTCCATGGTTGTTGTTTAAGCATGACATTACTTTTAAAGCTTCTCTTGTTTTGGTGGAGTCTGTAAGATTCTGTTCCTCAAACACTTTAAGGAATGAGTGTGCTTCACACTGCTGTGAAGGGACTGGCTAGTATTTATGCAAGTCATCCAAAATCAGGGCTCTAAATGTAGTATGCAAAATAACTTTTTTATAACCATCTAATATATGTATGCAAGCTTTTCTACTTCACCTGGAACTAAGAGCCTGAATTCCAAAGAGCTCGTTTTGAAACCAGCCCAGCTCCTGCTTGCTCTCCACATTCTAGCTCCTGAATTTCCTTCTCTCTGATTATCTGATTTCATACAGAAAAAGCAACAATGACAGTTGTTCACAAACAAGTCCTTAGTTGGTTAAATAAATTACTTTGATAAGCTGCTTCTCACTTTCAATAAAGAGGACAGATCAAAGAAAATTATGCAATTATGTTATAGCCCTGCTCAAAGCACACAGTGAGGTTCTAGTTAGTTAGTTTCTGAAATTCATTGCCAATGTTTAAAATGCCAAGAATTTTGATTGTTGCTCTCTCCTGCCACACTGAGGCATTCGATACTTTGACATTTTGACTTGACTCCCCAAAAATTTTACTTTCTTAAATGCAGAGAGAAACATGGACACATTTGATAATTTTTCTTGGCTATTGAGTGCTGGTTTTAAATGTATTTTATTGAGTAATATGTAGATGTCTACCTAAGATTAATTCCTTAGAAAATGAATGTGGTCATTCCACTAAAATGATAATTACATTTATTAAGACGAAAAACAAACAAACAAACATAATCAAGGTTCCATATTGGGTAATATTTTTTCTTCAAGGTTCAGCAACACATGAAAAAGGAACAATATCTAATTTTCTAAGTCTGCATGTGTTACATTTGAAGCAACTAAAAAGGTTAAGTCCATCTATTACAGAGCAGGACTCAAATTTTCCTGTCCATGTGTTAGTTTCCACTTCCAAGCATGAAATTAAATGTATTAATGAGATTTTAATTATTAATTTGCTCTATATTTTGGCATCAGGAAGAGAGAAAACTGAATAGTCGTACCACATAATACACACAAGTTCATAGAGGTTAGCCTTGGAAGGAGACTATAACAAATTG
Source organism: Empidonax traillii (assembly GCF_003031625.1). Classification (NCBI taxonomy): domain Eukaryota; kingdom Metazoa; phylum Chordata; class Aves; order Passeriformes; family Tyrannidae; genus Empidonax; species Empidonax traillii. The sequence goes on from NW_020955868.1 coordinate 121,872, forward strand.
CATTTTAGGAAGCACATTTATTGGAATGGAATGACTGATTTTTTTGTATTGTCTTGATTTTAGTGGGTTTGGAAAAGAAACATAGCACTATGATGCAGATGATGTATATTACTACTGGCTTCTTAATAGATGGCTTGCTATACATATCAAAAAATATACTAATACATATTAAAGTCTACTTTGATATAAAACCTTCTGCCATGTAAAGTTGATAAGTAATTTTCACAAGTTTTCATGAATTTTAGAAGAGTTTGGTCAGCTGAGCCTGATTATAAATGAAAAATTAGAAACAGTGAGGATAAATCTCAATAATCTAAATACTTAAGAAATAAAAAGGTAACATCAGTAGGAACAAAATATGAATACAGAAAGTATAGGAATAAATACAGGGCCATCCATAAAATATGCCCCCCCCTCCCCAAAAAAAAGAAAAAAAAAATCTGTAAAGATTATGTGTATACATATGTTTTGAGATTAACCAAGATTTAAATTTTGAGTTCTAAACACTAACTGATTTTATACCACTGGTGTTAATCCTTAAAAATTAATACTGAATCCAATCAACATTATATATCTTAAGTCACTGAAAGGATAGGGTCCAAGGGGTGGAATTTCTATTAAATCAGGTTAATGACAGTAAGACTCGTACTTCTAATACTGTCTCACCAAAATGTAAATAAAAGCACAACCTCAAAAAATCTTTTTTTTTTTTTCTCTTTTTCTCTTTCCCTTCTATAGCAAGGGATACCAAGACTCTTACCATTCCTTCATTTTTGACTTTTGTTTTCCTGGGTTTTTAGCTTTCAAGCTGCTTTCCTGCATAGTTCAGACACACCAGCACTGAGGGAAAGAAAAGGAGAAACAGATGAAGGAAATCTGAATCAAAATGAAATCATGCAGATAACTTTTGAAATATGGTATTGTGAAAAAAAAAAAAAAAAAAAACATTCCTAAGGTTCTCTTCTGTGAGTGTCACCCAGTAGGAAATAAAAAATAACTACCACCACCACTGGTAGGAAATAAAATAATCTGCACCATATTAATTTTAGTCTTAAATATGGAGATTAAATAGAGTACAGTTCTTACCCTATAGGCATCCCAATGGGGGAAAAGACAGGTTCAGGCCATCAACTGATCCCAGCACTTCCAATTGAGTCTTCCCTCACCTTTCCCACATTCTGGACTTACTTTTAAACTATTTCTTTGCATTTAGGTGGGGTTTGAGTGACTCTAGTCATGTATTCCTTTGTTACTGACTGGTGTAAAATTTTCTCACTTCACTTTTAAAGTGTCAAAAAAATATAGAGCGCATGCCCAGTGGGGGGTGGTCATACCAGCAGGCAGGTAACTCTGCGATGGTGGTGTGCATTAATATCACAGTTAAGCTTTCATGAACCAAGTTCACCCAAGGAAAGAGATTTCACCACAGTCGTTGGCTCAGCAGCAGGATGTTTTCTCCTCTCTCGCTTGACTGACAGGTGCTATGTGGTTTATCAGCTGTAAAGTACCATCGAGTTCCCCTCTCTGCAGGGAGTTCCACAGAGCCTGCCTGGGGTGTCTTCACTCCTCCCCACCCTCTGTTCCATCCCCATCAGCAGGTGCTGACTGTTGTGTGGGCAATCATCACGGAGCTGCCAACTGCATTTCATCCAGGGAGCAGCAGCTGCATTTACCCTATAATTTCCGTACCGTCATAACTTCTGTTAAGATGTGGATACAACATCTCAGTGTTCTTTAATTTTTGTCCCCAGCTATCTTCCCACAATAACCAAATATCAAAACATACCAATGTCATGATCTCTAAAAATACAGTAATTAAATACTCTAGTGACATCCAACAAAACCCTGTCTCAGCCTTATGCAAAGAAAAGCTAAACCAAGTAGTTAGACTGTGAGTTAATGTTATTTTCATGTATCTGAAATATGGCTTTTCAGAATAATTTTGCTTAGGAACCTAAGAGAGGAAGAGTAAAAACTTCACAGATTTTGCCACAGCTATCTGCTAAATTTTTCAAAACTAGAGATTTAAAACACAGAAGGTTTTTAAACACGGAGGTAAGACTCAGAACATCTGGATGCCCAGTGACCTAGACAAACCTAAATCTCCAGGTCCTCAAAGAATTTCTGCTAAAGATGTTTGTTTTAAAAAGAAAACCGAAACAAAGGAACTATTTTAAAGCATTTTTATGTGTCTTCGCTCTGAAAATGAAGAAAATCTTATAGCTATATTCACATCCTTCTGCATATCAATCATAATCTGTAATGATTGCAGTCCTAGTGATAACAATTGCACTGACACCTGAACAGCTTAATAAGACAAGGTAATTTTATGTTGCCAGAGTACAGTTTTCTTTTTTAAAAATGATGAATTATAAATTTGAAATTACTGTAATTTTTTTGAAAACTGTAGACATTTGACAGAAATGTTACTAAAGAGTGTAATGTTGGGGTTTGGAGCTGTACAAAAGAGAAATGAAAATAGAGCACAAAATTGGAGTGAGCTACATTCTGACAGAAAACAGAAGCAGCTGCAACAAATCAGTAGTGTGTTATGCTATCATCTGTATACAGCTTTCTGGGACACAGGCAGAGAAAGAAAAGTGTTAATTTATTATTTTACTTTATGTTCAACATATTCATTTCCATTTGTCAGTGTATGGCCTGCATTTCCTTTTACTTTTTTTTTTGCATTTTGTTGCTAGATACAGGTATTGACATTGATTCAGGGCTGCAGTTTACAGCTATTTAGCTTACTTTGTTATTGGGTGAAAAATACTCAGATATAAACAACGTCAAGGTAACGATGTGCATTACCGGAATAATTACTCTGGTGTTTGGTAATTCAACATGTAGTAATCAACCATTTTGCATTGATGTAATGCTGTACAAAGCACTGGAGATATCATTGTAAATTGGCACATGCTAAATTACCCAAAACTGTGGTACTAATGTGCATCTGCTTCCATTGAAAATAAACAGAAAGGAAATGGGCACAGAAAAGGAGTGTACACTTCCCTTGTTAAAGAGTCTAGTAAATAACTGAGCATAAAAAAACTAGTGAGGCTAAAGCAAAGGACAGAAGCTGTTCCAGTTAATTAATGCATTCTTTCTTATTAGAGAAAAAGCACAGCTGTTGAAAGGAGTAACTTTGAAAGGAAGAATGAAATCGCATTGGACTACACCAGATTTGACTTTGATTTCTGCTGGTATTGAATATGCAGAAGGCTGAGAGCCTGAAATAGTGTTTATCAAGGTAAAGTCATGTTCCACTCCCTGGAGGTCAAGGAGAGAGAGTACCTGTCCCTTAGCTTCTCCTGTTACTTAAGGGTTTTTTTTAAAGATTTATAGGCTCTTATGATTTTCCACATTTGTACCTATGCACATTTGTAACTCACAGCCACCCCTCAGAAAACACTGTTTTGAAAGAACATCGATTCCATAAGAATATGGAACGCTGTCCCACCTTATTCATGCTATGGTTCATAGCTGAGAGGAAGGACTTCACATTGACAGGATAGTGGGCTTCTACAACTAGTTCAGAAGTATAAAGACCTTACAATCCCCAAAGTTAGCGCTGTGCCTTCAAGGGTATCCTTATTTTTATTACCTGAAGTTGAAAATCTGCCAGGACGAGCTTGATGAAAGACAATGAATATCAGAAGCAATTAAAAAAAAACCATTAAAATAATCTTTCTACTCTGGTCTTTATCAGTCATTCATAACCACTTCAGCTTTTCCCAGCTTTCTGCTTTACAGCAGCACATCCCAGAAAGGCATGTCTTGTGTCTTGGTATAACAGAAGGTCCTGCAGATGAAATCAGCGAGCAATGGTACCAAAAATGTTTACCGATGTGCCATCTTCCAGCTCAGAAAAGATATTTATTTCTCTCCTGACAATTGCATTCATTCACAATACAACAAATCATAGTCCTTTCTGAACACCAATTTCTGCTAAAAAATGTTCCTTCATCATTTAAGCCTTGGGCCCTTTGTTGCCTCAGGCAAGCTAGGATATGAGACTTCTTATTTCCCTTTTACTAATTTGTTCCTGGTTAACATTTTAAAGAAGAGAAAACATATTTGCCTCAAGCTTTCTCAACAATTTTTCAACTCTTATGTCACCCTTCATGCGTTAGGGATTTTCTAATATTTTTCTTGATTTTTTTGCTTCATTCCCTTTTGTTTCATTGAATTTTTTTAATACTTCTGTTTCCTCTTTAAATTTATATTACTCTAGTATTTATCTTGCCATATTGTCCTACCTAATTATCTTCTTTTTTTCCCTGTACGGCTTTCTTTCAGCCTCCTCTCTGCTCCTGTTAGCTTTCCACATCAATCACCTTTTCCCTTCTATATTTTGTCAATTGCTGACTTAAATACACAACCCTCAAAATATCCCCTACCTACCACTAACCTCTCGAGCTCATGTCTGTTCCCTTTATGCACACACCCCTCTACGTACACACCCACACACTCATATACAAACACAGACTTTTTGGAAGCCAAGGCACAATCGCTGTTTATGTCTACAAAACAATTCATCTTCCCCAGGCAGACTTTCCATCACACATATCTCTCCTCCTCCAAAGTATATAAAGGGCATGCAGAGAGCACAAGCAAATTCTTCATTCTTTTTCTGGAAAGACAAAATCATTAACTCTGCTTTTCAGCTTCATTTGCGGGTTGGTGTTGGACCAAGAGCATATATGTTAGTTACAACTGGATAATTAGGGAAAAGAGGTATATTGTCAGACTGCCTCTATTGCCTACTTATTAGGAGTGAGTGAAGTGGAGACATTTTAGAGAACAGTAGAATATCATGAAGGAAGTAGAGGCAGCTTCTACTTCAGGAAAAGGCTTTATGTCTTATTCCCCGAGTTCATGCCCTGTTTGCACTCCACTATCCTGCCACTGCATGCCCTACATGCCATAAAGTTCAGCACTTCTATCTCCAACACAGCCAATCTGCAACCCAGTCACTCGAGGCTGCTGCCCAGAAGACCAGTAATAGCAACACTGCAAGGTGACTGCCTGTCTGTTCTGGAATTCCCAGCATCCCTACCATTTTAGAAACCATGAAGAGGCAACATTTTTTTGCCCACAGAGGTGTCCTCGCTTTTGTTTGCGTGATTAATTTGAGGTAAATAAGTTCCTTGGGTATTTCTCTAAAATCTGTTTTTCCAGGCTTGCAATGAACCGAGATACGTGCCTCGAATCACCTTAGCAGAGTCATTTATTTTGACAAAATGTAATAGAAGTTGTTTTGATGAAAGAGAGTGAACCATATTAAAACTGGACAATCTGGTCTTAGCTGTGACAGGTTTCAGCCTGTCATGCAGAATAAAAATAATTGGAAGTAGAAACAGATCTATTTTTCCCTCCCACTTTGGAGATGTCCAATTGATCTTCCAGCTTGGGAAAATATATAGAAGAAAAGTAAACTGTCAATTATAGTGTCATTTATCTCTGTCAATTCTAAACATATTTGGCATGTATTGCTACAAACAGCTGTGCAAGATCAATCCCTTCATCCAGGAATCCCAGGCCAATTAAGGGATCTTGTCGATGGTTGAAGGGGTTTTCTTTTTTTTTTACAGTAGAATGTTGTGTAATTATATTGGGTCTTCAATAAATTCTATGTGTGTGTTTTAGAAGACTAAAGAGAAATAGTATATTTCTATGACACTTCAGCACAAAATACTTGTTTCTCGGTATCTCTTTAGCTGTAATTTAATCTGTTCTTGAGAACTTACTCTCAGCTAATAGTTCCCCAACAACAAATCACCTACATTACAGAAAAGGTTTTGCAGAATATAAGAAAAAAGAAGTTTATGATTTTATAAAAGTACAAAAGAACATCACAATCTCTACTCTAATTAAAATCTTATGCCTCCTGCCCCTGAGGTACAGCATTTTAGTCAGTCTGGTTCCTAACCCACACTTGTAAAGGTGACTTGGGAATTCAGATGCTTGAATTTCATATCTTTAACCTGAAAGGGTCTGATTGTTAGAAATTGTTCTGAAACTTTTCACTGAGAAGCAGTTTTTTAGCAACAGAAACAAAAAAATTCTCAAGCTTGTTATAGGTTAAGACCTAGAGGCATCAGATGAAACTAGCAAGAAGTCACCAAATAAATGAAGCGGTTCTTAACAATTCTGTAGTCTAGTGAGATAACTTCTTAACTTAAAGATTTTTGTGGGTTGTTAAGTTTATGTTTATATAGGTCCAAAAAAAAACATCAGGCAAGTTCAAGGAAGTAAATGCAAGGACACTCATATAAAAATGATAACTTTAGACCTCTAAGCTCCAAATTTTTTAAAAAATGTGCAGAGTATTCCAGAAAAAAAAAAAGTATTGGTGCTTGACTTCTTATAATCATTCCTAAGCATAAGATATTTGATTTTGTCCCAGTCACATGTTAATGATCTAGAGACATATTTTTTATAGTCTTTCTCATAATTTTCTAAAGATCAATCACCCTGTGAAATAGCTGTAATCTAAGAAAAGACATGAAATTACAGATAACATCTAATACTTAAAAAATTACAGAGTGAACAGAAAGCAAAATATTCAGTTTTCATAAATTAATGTTTAGCATAGGTGAGGAAAGGAAAATACCTCTGTTCACATGTATATATATTTAAACTGAAAGAGGGTAGGTTCTCACAGCCAGCATGGCTAGGACCTTTTTGAAAGCTGTCTAGAGTTTGGAGTTGTTTAAAAAAAGAAATCATCTCTATCTCTCCCCCAAAGTGTGGGCTGCCTTTGGCCTTGGAATTTGTGGGCTGATGAGTCTTACTGTTCATCCTTTCCATTTATGGGCTTTAATAAGATGAAGGTTGACAGACTCTCATATGCCTATGACACTTCATATTAAAGACAAGAATTACTGTCAGTTTTCTGCATCACAGTTTAACAGTCATCTTCTTGGGGGAAGCTTTTACATATGGATGCTAAATTTTATCTGGGGGGAATGGAGGACTTGTTCTGCCTGAAGAACAATAAATTGGGCAAAGTGAGATGCAGTTTATTGAAAGGGATGAATTACTGCAGTGAAGTATCTGCTGGAAGCATGTATGTATATCTCACCCAGCCAATTTTCTGCCATCAAGACAGGTGGTCTTGATGGCACTAAAATCTCTGTGGTCCCTGGAACAAAATAATTTAGTCTAATTAAGATCTCCTGACTCTGGTAGTATGAACCACAAAGGCCTGTGATATAAAAGAGACTGAATTAGGTGAAAAAAATCCCTTTGACCTTAAACTCTGTGGCATTATAAAAGCTTTACAAACTCCAGTTAACAGTGGTGTGTATCAATAGCCTTTGTTCTGAGACAGGGATCCCTGATATCATTTTAGTTCTGCAATGTCAGCTTTACCGAGTGGAAAAGCTGTGGAAGCTTGCCTTTGATATTCTGGCCTTGTTTTAAATTGTATCAGAGAAAATTTGTAAAAGAAATGAACTAGTAGATGAACTAGTGAAACAGCTCAAATTCAATTAAATAGTAATAATTTAATAAAATTACCTATCTTTTTTAATTCTTTTAGAGGATTGATCTTGGCACAGCATCTAGATTTGGAAGCTGTGTATAATAGCTTCAGGCCATGTGGGTAACTGAGAATTTTTTTTTTTAGCTTTTCTTATACTTTCTACTGTGACAAATTGGAAAGCTGGAAATAGGTGTTATTTGCTTAATTCAGAAATGTTCACAGAAATAAAGAGTATTAGGTGGTCTTTACAGAGACACACTGAAGCCTTTGGAGCGGAATCTCTTTTAAATGCATGTCATGAGACTATTCAGTCAGATATGCAAATTTAGGGTATCTGTTACTTTTAGTAGATTGATCTTTATTTGAGATGAAGGCATAGATCACAAGACAAGCATATCAAAATATCAGACCTTTTATATCATACTGCAGGTATGTTTGTTTTCTACTCCTCTTGGCAGTTTGCTTTCTTTCTATAGGGAAAATAAAATCGAAATTCTCTTAGTTTTGTCACTCCTATATGCTTTGATAAAGTGTTTCATCACTGAGACTTTACAAATAACCCTTTGCACTTCAAAAGGACGTTTTGATACTGTAATACCAAACCTACACAACATCCAGCATCTCAAAATTAGTTGTATATTGCAGATAAAAGCAGCTGAAAGATTTGGAAAGTCAAACAGATTCAATATAACTCTGTATTTCTCAAGTATCTAGCTGTATCTTTAATATACTCAGGCCAGTGAGAAAATGGGAAGAATTGCTACCCTGTTTCAGGTACTATTTCAAAGCAGATTATTTGCTGGTTCCTTTGCGTGTATTTTTAGAACAAAATTTTCAGTGTTACTCCTGAAACTCTTACAGATTAAAAAATGAAGTGCACAGGGGGGAGGGCCTTAAGCAAAGGTCAAAAGAAAGCAATTAATGACCACTTAGAGAATTCTGGGTTAGTTAAGAGGAGACTGATGTAGTTCTGCAAGTCTCCTGCTATACACTTTGAAACATTAATAAATCGTAAAAGTAGATCTCACTTGCCAGATGTCCTGAATTTGAGATGAAATTTCTCCACTTCCAAGAAGACCCAGGAATCTTTATGTCTCCTTTCTCACTTTTCCTGCCTTCTCCCTTCCCCCACCTCCAAAAGGATGTACACAACAGTCTTATGCACTGGGGAGTTTTATCTGCCTGGGTGAGGATACACTGCTCTTCAGATTTTCTCCAAAGTAGTTCTTTTCAGGTGGATTCTCTGGGAATAGCTGTTAGATATTGCTCACAATCATCCATTCAAAAATTATCAGTGGGCTGCTTAGCCTCTGTACACATTAGTTACACAATAATGAATCAAAGAGGATAAAAGTACTTCATTTTTTTTATTCCCTCCCACAAGAAGAAAATCCAAGCTCAATTTTCTCATTCTTTAGTACTCTCTGTTCTGCTGTTACTGCAAGGGATTAAAAATCCCTGCAGCACTCCTTTTTTCCTCAGCTGTATCACTTGGCACAATGGAAGAGGTCAGTTCTCCCAACAAACAGTGCCTTATCTATGCTTAAACCAGCACAGCTACAATGATACTGTTCAAAGTTTAAAATGCAATATAGAACAACCAGATTTCTCTAGAGCAGGGTTTGGATTTCAATGACCCAAGTTTCCCAAGTTTCAGCGAGGGCCACCTGTCTCACTGATATTTAGCTTGGTTAAAGAATTTATTTGTGGGTCTCAGTGGTAGAGATAAAGTTAATCTTCTTTGTCACAAATCAGTCAAGGCTCTAAAGAAGCTCAACATCACACCATAAAACCCAAGTAAACTTTAGTTTTAGGTGCATGAAGTTCCCAAAACTCTCGCTGAGACTAAGGCGAGTATTATACACGTGCCCTGTGCACTGGAGTCTCTCGTGCTTTCCCTACAGGATTCTTTGCAAATGAACTGTGCTGCTGGAACAATTTGTTTCAATTAGGAAGCTCTCTTTAATTCCTTCCCATGTTAAGAGACTGGTATTCCAAAAAAAACAAACTACAGAAGAGATGTGATTTGCAACTGCAGCTATCTGTTAGTCAGGCAACAAGCTCGTCAATGATAATAAGCAAACAGGAACTAAAGATCAGGAAAAAAAGAAACACATGAGAAGTGAGCAGATGAGTAACTTCTTGAAGAAAAATAAAGGAACAGCAGGGAAGCTTCTAATTAGTAGCAGACTGCAGTGAGTTCTAAGACAACTTAATAATGAGAAAGACAGTTCTAAAATATATGTATTGGAAGGGTATGGGACACCCATAGGTGTTTCTTATGAGTACTTTGCACAGTTCTATTTTCCAATCAAATTACAAAGTACCTTTGAAATATTAATATGCACTACTAATTAGAATCCTTAAAGGTGACTGAAAGTACAATGACTTTAAAAATTTTATGAATAAAAACATTGAAAGGAGAAATCATTGAAATTACATCAGTCACATTATTTCTTTCCTTTACTTCCACCTTTTATACATAATCATGGCATAACTTTAATGAAAAATGCATGGTTATATCAGACAAGCTCATTAAAACTAATTTTAGATTATGTTTAATCTAAACAAAGAAAAATGACAGCTTTGCTTCAGTCTGTGGATTTTTTAGCAACTGCTGAGAATTTTTTTCCAGTATGAAGTAGGGCAGGAGTGGGGGGAAGGAAAAGAAAAATCAAAAACAAAATCAGAAAGATTCTGAATGTGAGCACTTTAAGCCTTTGTAAGCAATTGGAAAGCACTCTTTAGAAAACCTGAAGTGAATAACCTGAGCACCTGAGGACACCAACCAATGGAGACAGTATCTGTTACTTTTAAGTGACCCATCTAAATTCAGTAAAATGCATTCAGGAAGAACCAAAGTTACCTTTGCCAGAAGCTTTACTAGAAGGTAGGTGAGATGAACATTGCTATCAAAAATACAGAATTTTTGGGGGGGTCTAATGCCTCTAGAAAGCCATAAATCCTAAGTGGGCTGTAATTATGGCCCCGATTCCCCAACTGCGCTTATTATTAGATGCTCATTGTGAATTTTCAACAACTCAAATATGGGATTGGTGTTTTCAGAATCAATAAGTTTGTTCTAATTCAAGTAAAATTAGGCCCAGATAAAACTTGAAGTCCAAACATTTTTTTTAGGGATATTATTTATATTTTCTCTCCCAAGCACTCTAATAAATAAATAGGATTTTTGAGTCATTCCATCTTCCTTATGTGGAAAAAATTTACAGTCTTATCTGGAACTATACTCTAAAGTAAGCCAATTTCAGATCACTGTAAAAACATCATCAAATTTTCAGAACCCTCTTATCAGGTCATCAGCTATCCAATTTCCCTGAGTTTATAGATAGAGAAATTGTGCTATTGAGGAGTTGCAGAACTTGCTTGAAACTGTGGATGAAAAATGGCAGAGACAGGAGCAGAAAGACTCTCCCGTTCTCAGAGCAAGGCCTGCTCTTTCTCACACACTGAATAACTACGAGTCAACGAAGCAAAACTGCCTTGCTTTTGGTCAGAACATAGGAAGTGGCATGAGACAGCAATTAGTGCACATCCAAAACTTTTCAAGGAGAATGGTCACCTTACATCATATGAAGAAAATGCATGCTAAAGATATATGAAAATATGAAATTCTGTATTCATAGGTATAGCAATCCTCAGCATAAGGACTTACTTGTCACAATCATCACCTGAAGAATAACTATTCAAGGAAAGCACAGAGACAGGTTTGAACTTGCTCACAGACCACTGGCATTCTCAGTCTTCCCAAAGCCCACTCATCATTATCGCTACTTATATGACATGCAGAGAAATTGTTCATTGAAAGGCAATACAGAGTGCATTGCTGTGTGTAGGTTCTAGGGAGGTTAAACTCAGGGAAAGCTTCATCAGCACCACTCCTTGGGCAAGAAGGGATGTGCATTTATAAGGCAAGCTTTAAAAGTACACTCTGTGGTACCCAAGAGCATGGTACAGAATTTTTTTTCTTATTCCACCCCTTGTCCAGCTGAAGGGTGATTGTGTTTTAATCAAACTCTGCAGCTTTAGATACAGCTTCACATGCGGTTCTGGGCTACCAGTCCTCACAGATGACATTTTCACAAAAACTTAGACCAACAATAAACTTCCAGAGACAAGTAGAAGCAATCCAATGACCAGCATTGAGCAGACATTGTGACTTTAGTTTCAAAGAGCTCCTGGGTTGCCCACATAGAAGCAGGAGTTTCAACACATTATCTAGTTTTACTTTTTCCAGTGTATTGCAGACAGAATTTCTGTGCTGTGTCTCACAGACCAGCATCCAAAGCAAGCAATTTCACAACTACAAAGAGTTTAATGATTAATAAAAAGGAACTAGAGAAGGTCCTACAAGTATTAAAACAGCCCTGAAACAATGAAATGTTGTAAAATGGCCTTTGAACAAATAAGAACTCCAAAATATTCAAGATTTTGGAACACTATGTCAACAAAGGACTGAGTGACTGTGAGAGACTGGACTAGTATCTGAATGGATTATTTGATTATTGGGTCAAATCAACCAACTTGTGTGGGTCAGGGGAGGGGTCGGGTCAGAGTCCTCATGGTAAGGCCTCCCACAGAAGGCATGTGGCAGAGCATGTCAGTCAAAAGACCTGCCTGGTAGCTCACCCACACCACACCCCTTGTAGCCTCTGGTTGGCTATAGCAACCTTCAGTTTGGCCTGGAGGGCACTGAGTGCTCAGTTCAGCCAGATTATTTTGCCTGGGACGGGTGGCCACAGTAGCCAAGGCACATAAATAGAGGAGAACAAGGGCTCTATTTCACCTTTTCTTTGGGACCTGCAATCGCCATGTGAAGTTCTGGACTTCCAAAGGACCCTTCAGCCCTAGCTATGCAATTCTCTTATTCTAACCTCTTTCTTTACTCCTTCTTTCTTTCCTTAATCTCTTCCTTTCTTTACTTTTCTCTTAATCTCTTGTGGGTAACTTAAAGCTGATGGGTTGTATTTTACTAAATTTTATGGGATTGGTGTTTGCTGGGTATTTCAGTGAAAAGCCTTTCTCCTGGGTTGTGTGTTACTCCTGTGAACCTTTTGCAAAAATGCCTATTTTCTCACTAAATTAAAAGAAGTCTCTGGGGGAAAAGTGCATGGCTTTTCCTCTTTACATGAACATAAGGTATTAAAGAACTAAAGGCTCTGCAAAAGTTCATTGGGAACTCTTGGAGTCTTAAACAAAAGTAAAGTAGCTGGTGGCTCATGGCTTTGAGCTGGGGCTTTACAGTGACATATTACTCTCTTTGCTTGTCTGGACTTGGATGGGGAGGAGAGTTGGGGGATTCACAGACTACATGGAAAAATTATTGTAGTGGAATAAAAGAAAATTGCAGCTGTTTTTCCTTGCTGGCGAAATAGATTTGGATAAGGTATAACGTGCATACCACCTACAGTATCATGATGAGAATATCAAGATGAATGTTTTCAGAGAGCGCTCTTGCTTCTCCCTTAAACTATCTATACAGAGTTAGAACCCTACTGAATTCAAGCTGGTCCTCATAGGCTTGGTGATTTTTCTATGCATCCCAAGCAGCAAAGCGAATGCTTTGGTGTACAGTACAGAGCAGTTTATTATCCCTCGAGTAAAAAACAAGGCTCAGTCTGCAATAACATCACTCATAAAAGCAGATAAAAGCATTGAGATTAATATGGAATAAGTAACAATTTTTCAATACAAGGATTCCCCTTATTTCTTCTGAATCATCTGCTTTGTGAATTCTTTCATTCATAAAACTAGGCCCTTAAATGCTCTAGACAAAACTATTTAAGTGTGTAATAAAAAGAATCATTTTCAATTTTCATGAATCTAATGTCCATGTCTAAAAGCAACAAAGTCATCCTATTCTTTCACTTCAGAAAATTTAATTTATTTGAAACACAGTGATAGGGCAAGGAGGAAAAAGAGGGAGAGGAAGCAAAGGGTTGTTAGGTTTGGTTTTTTTTTTTTCTAATTTCCTAATCTATATGTATACATATTTATTATTTCACTAACACCACCAAAATAAAAATATTAAGAATTTCTTTTATGACCCTTAAAGGACATCTGCCAACAACAAAATGATTCCCAGAAATTCTGAAGTCTAAAAGTCTAAAAATCTTACTAACTAAGAACCTTGGTGACTAATTCTTTGTATTTCAGTGACATGAGACATGGAGAATGAAACAAAATGTGTCTGACAAAAACAGTTTCTCTCCAGAAATAAGAAATTTTATAGAGCATGACATGCATGACCATGACACTGATGAAAGAAAGATCTTCATACTGATGAACCTTGGAAAGGTTTAATGGCCATTTCACCTTATGCAGCTATCAAACATTATGCATGTAATGTTTATTATGACCAATAAAACCTATTTCCAGTCCATTGCAGATGGACTCTGTTGAATGGTCAGTTTCCTAATGTCATCATCTTTGCTGCTATTGTGTAAAATTTAATGATAATTCCATTGCAGAGCACAGCAATGCTGCATGTAGATCAGATTATCTGGGTCAATTTAAATGCTATTACTGGGTCGATTATATTGGCTAAGGCACCACTGATTTAAAATAAATTCCCATATTGTTTTATTATCCTGCAGATGATGAAATTAGCTCAGTTGGGTAGAGCATGGCACTAAAAATGCCAAGTCTGAGGGTTTGAACCCTGTATGGGCTATTCGTTTAAGAGCTGTACTTAAGGATCCTTATGAGTCCCTTCCAATTAAGAATTTTCTGTGGTTCTCTGAAACATGAACAGCTTCATGTACAGACTTATTCTTGAGATCTAAACAGATTCACAGGATGGCTTCTAATTCCGTGATATATCAATTTTAATAAAGACTAAACCAAAAACTCTCTGTAAACCATTTGTAGAGAATTAATCACAGATTTATGGAGTTGTCATAGTGTGGGAAAACAGAAAATAAAAGAACACTACAAATATGAAATCTAAAAGGATTATACCTTGTATAGTACAGTAGATAGACTGATTTATATTCCAGTTGGAGCATATACAATCCAGAAAGAGCAGTAGAAGAACTGCTCTTCAATTAAAAGAAATTATTTCAAACTTTCAGGTCAAAAAAATGGTGGCGATGAGGTGGTGATGAGGTTTTTTTTCTTTCTCATTGGGAAATGGCATCAGCACCTTACCTTTGTCCTGACTCAGGGAGGGTGTGTGGGAAGACAAGAACTCCGGGGTTCATTTTGTTTTCAGCTGGGTCATCTGGCTGCCTTTGGTCCTGGTCTGCCTCTGTTCTCCTGCGCTCTGTTCTGCTCCCTGCCCAGACTTCCTTGGATTTCATCAGAGGAGCTTGGGCCATCTGCAGTGGAACCTTTGAGGGAAAAGGCCCCTTCCCTCCTCTGTTCCCATGTTGGCAGCAGCTTGTACCCATTGACAAAGCGTGGGGGAAATCCCAGCCAGAGCCAGCCACCAACAGTGTGAGCCCACAGGAAAAAACCTTTTTTCCCCTTTTCCTCTTCCCCTTCTCGGTGGGGGGAAGAATTTCCATTTCAGCTTCTCCCACTCACTAGAGCCCCACGGAGCAAGTGCAGGCTCTGCTCCTCCAGTGATCCAACAGCCTGCCCTGCCGATCGTGCTTAGAATTGTGCCAAAAGGCAAAAAGAACTGGTTTTGGAGAGAACCTTGGGTACAGCTGTTTAGGGGTTTTGTCTTCTTTTGTTGTTCTGCCAATACACGCATATCCTTTAATAAAGGGCTGTTATCTTTTCTTTCTCCATATTTCCTCAATTGGAGCCTCTTAATTTGGGATTTAAAATTGCTTAAGAGAGAGGAGCTTGGTCTTCCTCATCACTCATCCTCCTTAGCAAACACTTCAGTCCCATTAAATTGAGATAGTATTACATACTAAGACTGGCATAATTCTATCGGTAGCTTATAAAATATAGAGACATTTCTCAAGTATTAAACACAACTATAAAACATGATCTGTGAAGTAAATAATTTGCAGATATAAACTATGTTGAAAGTCTTCATTTACATTTCAAAGTCTAGCTGTTGGCATCTAGGGAAGGACTGAATCATAGTTTAATACACAATTGATTAATTGAAGATCACATTTTCCATAAACCCAAATTAGGCCCTTCTGAAATGTATATCTGGAAATGTACTCTGATTAGATAATGGTATTATTTACGTGTTACACAGTAAATATTTGACATTAATTACTTTCCTTGTGTCTTTTGAAATCGTTATTGATTTTAATGGTGTGCATTTTGTTTGGTTTATGATACACCAAAGTAATATTAGTCTGTACATCCTATTTCATGAGCCTTGTATTTACAGCCTATCCATCTTTGAATTTTAGCAGTGTTGAGTCTTGGTAATAGAACTGTCTATTCTCAGGTCTAGACTTCAGGTTGTTCTGTTTCTTTTACTGTTAAACATGCCTAAAGTTATTAAACAGTTATGGGCTTCATCTTTTCATTAATTATTACTATTCTGTAAACATTTTATGTCTAAGTATTATTAAATATTTGTCAATAATTAATAGAACACTCTAAAAATTTCTTCAGTGGAAGGTGCAAGTAATCAAACTCCTGCCAACAACAGAGGCAACTATGCATTTGTTGTGATATCTGGATTATTAGATCTAGTGATTTTTAAACACCTAGTTACATGTCAAAGTGGAATATTCCAAGACATCAATACCAATTTTGGTACTATCTTCAATATTTTTTAAAAATCTTACCAGCCTCAGGAACGCTTCTCTTATTAGCACCCCTTATGTGTTCTCCTGGTCTGGTCCTTCTATTTCAGGAATCATTGATTAAAGTCCTCAGAACCGCATCATTATGTCATTATAAATTAACTTCCAATTCATCTGCAGTACCATCTCCCAGTTTCTATGAAACAAAATAATTCATTTAGAAAAGCCAACTTAACAAAACTGAATCACTCCATTATAATAGATAGATACCTTCATCTTCTGGCTCCTCATCTGCTCTGTCTCAACATTTTGTTTGTAAATTCACTGGAGTGGAAACTATAATTTACTATAACTATACAATATGTCTTGATTAGCTTGAGGATCTCTGGGTGTCTCACCAATGTAATTAGTAAATACAGAAGAAATAAGACCTAAATGGGAGCACAATTACAGCTCCCGTAGAAACTTCCATACTGATGTCAGAATAGTGCATGATCTCTTTAACACAGACATATGAAATATAATGATTTGGAGTGAAATTATGACTGCAATGAAGTCCATGCTTTTTTTTTTTTTTTTTTTTACTATCTTATTTTGGTAATAGTGTAACTTAAAGAAGATTTATGTATAAAATTAACTTTAGAAAATGGCATATATTTTTGTTTTCCTCAGTTCTGCAATGGCTCTATTATTGTATTTACGAGCCAAATATGACAGAACATTGTTGTTTTCATCCTTGGTTTCATAAAAGAGCTATTTCTTTTTTCTTTCGAGGTTATGAATCTGATAGCTGTGTGTCGGTTTTGTAGACTTGATAGATGTGTTCAGTTAAGGAAAGAGATCAAAGAGAAAGCTGGTGGGCCTGAAAGTATCTAATAAAGACACGGTTATAGAATAGAAACAGTTGGAAGGGACATACAAGGATCACCTAATCCAACTGGTTATAATGGTCAGAAATCTCTTTTCAAAGAGCAAGGTTATAAATACTTTAAAAACTAATAAAACCCATGGAGAGTCAGAAAATGTACAGGACAACAGTAGAAATTTATCTTTCTCTCAAAAGTCTTGGTTGTAAGAAATTTTAATTACCATAAAAGTACCTTCAAAGATTCTGTGTATCATCACAGGACTTTGGGAAGCTGATAGAACCTTGCTCCAGAGAGCATGGAGGGAGGTTGCAGGCTTGATGGTCTACTAAAAAAAAATAAATATTGTTAGACTTCACACTAATTTGTTATATAAAGACACAGAGTATAGCAAGACAATTTGTGCACCATATTTAAATGTATATATTATTTCAAAATGACTTCTTTGTGAGCCTCACTGTTAAAGGTTCATTTACTAGAGTTCTAGCTCAGTTAACTGAGTCTCTGAATTTGGAGCCAAGTACATTACCTGAGTGACAGCAGATCGAGCCTGCATAAATAAGTGAGGAGTTATCAGTGCAAAGAGTGTAATAGCTACTAGTTCCAATCCTTATTTTTGAATTAAGCATAATACACACTCTCCTCCAGAATCACCAAATCAGATTAAAAAATGGAGTCTAAATGCACTGACATGAGTTGACCCTGGTTGGAGACCAGATGCCCACAAAAGCCATTTTCTCACTCCCCTCCTCAGCTGGAAAAGGGAGCAAAAATAAAACAAAAGGCCTGTGGCTCAAGATAAGGGCAGAGAGAGAGAGATCAGTCACCAGTTACCATCACAGGAAAACCAGTCCACGCTTGGGGAAATTAGTTTGATTTTTTACCAATCAGATCAGGAGAATGAGAATATAAAAGCAAATCTCGAAATCACCTTTTATCTGCATAGTATCACTCAGGATTGCATATGCTGTGCCTAGTGGTAGAGATCCCACACCTGATAATGGATCACAAAATGCTTGACCTATAATAAAGCTCCACTAAACAACATGTAGTTAAACTACATTTCTATTATAACTTATGCAATACCCATACACCATGCCAGACCTCTGAAAGGGCAATTTGAGCCATTTGTTAGACTATTACATTATAAAATTATTCTAATGGTATAAGGCTTCATTCAGCTCTTCACTTTAGGCCCTAATGCACAACATATGCAACTGTTCATGTTTTCAGTGTACTCAATCACCAATTTTGTTATATCAGTGCCCAGAAAGCCCTGGTCATGACTTTCAAGAGGCAGTCACATAACTGTCTTTGATGGGTCTGGATAAGAAATTAAAAATAATGGTGAAAGGATATAAAAAAGTGGCATATAGACTGAACCTAATTCTGATTTAAATTTCATTGACTGTATACTACTTTAACTACTTGAACTTAATAAAGGTATTATGATTTACACTGCTGCCACGGGCCTATATTTCAAACAGAGATCATAATTGTGTTATTCAGTGTTACCTAATCCCTTAAGGCAACAGTGAAAGTCCTCCTTTGTAAAAAAAAAAAACATATTTTTTTTAAAAAGTGTATATAGATGGATAGATATACAAATATACATACATACAAATAAAAAATTATATGTAATATCTATAAAGAAAAAAAAGTGGTTCAGGTATTATGCAGCCTCTCTAAAAAAAAGAATGGTTAGGGATAATAACTTTCTTTGTTAGCATGTTAATTTACCTGTTTTATGTAAAAAGAAGAAAAAATCAAGAGTAAATTAAAAAAATGAAATCAAGGAAAAACAATACTTTGTGGGCATTCTTGAAGTAAAAGCAATTAAAACACAACTGTTTCAGAAAAAAAAAAAACATGAACAGAGATTTAAGCACAAAAAGTTTTTGTTCTTATATTACATATGCTGGCTTGTATTTAAACTACTCATATCAACATTATATTATGACACTTTGTTCTGGTGTAGGTGGTGTAAATTCCCCAATTTAGTTTTCCCACGGAAACACTCCAAACCATGTGCTGCTCACTCACTCCCCAATTCCCTTTCTCCTCCCCCTGTGATGGGATGGAGGGGCGAACTGGAGGCACAAAAGGTAAAGATCACGGGTTGAGATAAGAACAATTTACTGGAAATAGCAATGAAATAAGAAACAATAATCTCCATGTCCTTGTCATACCCCATTCTGAGTGCTGCAAAAATTAACCCTGTCCTGTCCAGAATCAGGGCACACTTCCACTGAAGATACTTAATTTACCGCTGAAAAGTCCACTTGCAAGATAATTCATATTTCTTTGCTAAGTTTAATGCAATTTGATTTCCAGCAGGAAAACTTCCCCATGTAAATTTTGAGCTACCTCTACTCTGAGGTCCCTACTAACAATGAAGAAGGAAAGCTTAAAACATCCCCTATGGAAAAGTATAGCCCTCTTCTAAAGAATCAGTGAAAAATTTCAAACTGAATTTAAGGTTTGTGATTTCATTAGTCCTGCCTGTGTGCTTCTTTAGATAATACTGCACCAAGGTCCACTTTCAATTGTCACGAATTTTTCATGTAATAAAACTCTATGATTGCAAAAGCAAGTATATGGATATTAATTACAATATCTTAATTTATGACATTTACTGCTGATCTGGCTATTTTAAGCCCATATCCCAGGTTATCCACCTCTTATTGGTTTGTTTTTCCAGTGTAAAAATCTTCAGACAGAGAGAGGCATGTGGTGCAACAAACATAGGAACCTCTTTCAAATGGAAACACAGAACTCTACTATAGCCACTGCAGCAGTTCAGTCACATTATTTTAATCACTCTGCAGCATTTACAGCTGTCAGGAAAAGGGTTGCTTCCATTGGCTCCATCTGGTCAGCTGTTTGTCATGTTAATGGACATACATTCCAGGTCTTCTTAAGCCCATGGCCATGTTTGAATTCATCTGCTTCAGTGAAATACTTAACAAGAGCAATTTAAAAAAAAAAACCCAGAGTTGAATGAACCATAAAACTTGGTCTTCAGGGTTAATAGCTATTTACCTCATTAAAATGCTTAGAAAACATTTGTTTTTCATGCTTTCTATGGCTATTAGCTTTTTGTTTGGTTTGGTTTTTCCTTTTTTCGCCCTCCATTAGTTATTTTTCCATCATCAAGAATGATTTTTGTTTCACAATAGTGAAGAGAGTAAATGAAGGTGTGGACCTAACTATCATCATCTCAAAATGCTCTGGAATGGGGATCTCTCATGCAGAGTTAGAGCAAAGGTACAGCTCAGTGAAGCTCAGTGGTAATGCCTTCCCTTTTGGGAAACTGTATCATCCCTCAAAACTTGGTCAAAAATATAACAGAATACAGACATATCCATCTGGCTTTATGGGTTTTTCCTAGATTTAGAAGACTGAGGGGAGAGACATTTGTGATTAAAAATTTGTTGGCACCTCCAACAGAAAAAAAAGCACTAAAGTTGTGTTATCCCTGTAAAGTCTAGTAATTTATGCATACTTAATACATTTTAGGGAAATTCATAGGTTAAGAGAACACAGAAAAGTCTAGCCTAAATAAACATTGATTTAGAAGACAAAAATCAGACAAAAAAGAAAGAAAAAAAAA
This sequence comes from Empidonax traillii, assembly GCF_003031625.1. Lineage (NCBI taxonomy): Eukaryota > Metazoa > Chordata > Aves > Passeriformes > Tyrannidae > Empidonax > Empidonax traillii. Next base: position 142,527 of record NW_020955868.1, read on the forward strand.
CAAACAAAAAAGGAACAAGAAAAGGAAAAAAATTTTTAAAAATGTAAAAGATAGCTGTAATGACCTACTTTCATAATTTGCAAGTGAAGTGATAACGGAAAAATAATTGTTTTAAAATATTTGTGCCTCAGTGGTAGGTAGCTGATGCATGCAACTGTGAATGAGACTGCAATAATAAATCACATTCCAGTATCCAGGTACCCAGCCACCAGTTAATCAGATATCTTACAAACATTTAAGTCTCATGTTTCTGTTTTACATATATAAAGCACGCCCACAAAGCAGTTTTAGCTTCAGTAGATACTTTGCAAATGAATTTTAATGGAGCTTCATAAAACAAACATTTGCACTAATTTAAATGACATTAATGTATTTTTATCGATCCCATTTGCCATTGCTTTGGTTCTACAAATTTTCTCTCCGCACTCATATTCCTAAGATTAATAAAATTAATATTTTTTGAAAATTGCAGTGCCCCTGTAATTACCTTAGATACAAATTGCACACATTTCATTGCCTTCATTAAGCCTGTAGTCATATGTGGCTCAGAGGATTAGTAATTAAGTGATTAATGGACAGTTTATTCTACTTTTCCAGTCTCCCTTCCAATTTTTTTTTTTGCCATCCACTCATAGCTTCTTGAAGGAGTTGTAGCCTTTACATACTGACATATCTCTTCTTCCCTGGCTGAAGGAATCACCTACATGGAGTTTCAGAAAACAAACAGTCTTATAAATCACCACAGAATTGCACAGAAATTAGTTTACTTCACTGAAAAGCTTTCTTTCTAACTAAATGTTGCTGCATGTAGTAAGGAAGACTGTGAACCTGTAAATTATAATATGGCTATTGACAGTTAATGAAGGACAAGAACACTTTTATTCCCTACAGTATTAACATAAAAGGGTATGTATATTAAGTAAAAATTCAGTCTAGATTCCTAGCAGGAATTCAGTCTAGATTCCCACAAGCTCTTAAATTTACCAGTAGTTTTGAGACAGGAATGTAATGAAATTTAGGAAGCCAGACACAGGCAAAACAGCAAATTGCAAATTCTGCTTGTGCTCTTCCAACAACCCAGAGAGCCAAAACCTGCCTGAGCTTTTGGTTTTCATTGCTCAGCGCTGCGTGTGCTACTTATGCTGGGCAGTCAGTGATGCAGGCATGGCAGCAGCATCCCTGCTTCTTTTGCCTCAGAAGTGACAGCAGCTCCACAGAGGCTTTTTGTTGTTCTTAAATAGCATCATATCTCTTGCTGTGGTCTGCAGCATCCCCTACAGAGCTCATAAGTGATATTGTATACCTTTATTATCCTAACCAGGAAGGGCTTGCTTTTCTTTTCTTTGTAGTGCAACTCCAAAAATTGTAACTCAATCCTATTTCAAATTGCCTCTGTACCATTCCAGACTTTTAGCAAGGTAAACACTAAAATTGCATATTACTCCAGTAGATTATATGACATAATATAAGATTCAGAGAGATGGCAGGGTTCTACTTCACAGACTGATAACCAAATCGAGATTTCCCCTAGTCGGTTCAAAGCTTCTTTTGAAGACAACTAAATAAAAATCTACCCAAAGCATAGAAAGACATAAGACAAATAGTGGTTTAGTTATGGGAAAGCTAGCTATACAACAAAGGAACAGAAAGAACCATGTCAGGATAAAACTAAAAGTAGGCAACTGGGTCAACAGGCCTCCAGACTCTGTTCTGGTGTGTGTATGCCAGAGAAGGGGAGGAGAATATGGCAGGTCTTTTCGTTCAAAAGTGATTATTAGATACCCCACTGCATCAGATATTTTCTCTCTGCATCTCCTCTGACAATGATTAGATGGATAAGATATTCTAAGTGATTGCAAATATCCCGAAAAATCATATTGATCTCTGGTTAGTTATCAGTTAAGTATGCTCGGCCTACAGGGCTGACAGATCAATAAAGGATGCAAAAAGCCAAGCATTTTGAAAGGTGTAAGTCTGTGCTTTGGTTTTGGCAGTCAGGATCCAAAACAGCTAAAGCCATTGGAGCTTTAGAATTTCATTAAATGCAAATTGTCAGCTTTGGTACACAGAAGGTTAAAACTAATTCCTAGCCCTGGAGTGGTGTATGAAAATATACAGTCAGTGACTTCAGGAAACCCATCTATATTTTGTACATTTTTCACTTCATCAGCTACTCTGGTGGTAGCCAGTGGACCTAATTTCAGCAAGTTTGTGCTCCTGACAGCAGTCACATCGAATTACAGAATCTTCCAGACTTAGCTGGCACTCTCATCTTGGCCTTTCTATCAAATAATATGCCTGTTGCCTTCATCATGAAATCCTTAATTATGTGAAAATCAGCAGACTGCTGCTTGTGCCAGCAAAGAAAATGAGAAAAGAATTGTGTTCTTTCCAATGGATATGGCTGGACACCCTTCAGAGACATCTGATTCGATTACCATTAACAATATTCTATTGATGTTCTTTTTTATATCTATAGCTTAAGGCCCTTTTCCTAAAGAATTAGCTTATGCATGCATATATTAACCTGCATAATTTTTTTCTCGGTGACAGAGATACTGCGAATTTCAGTTCTGATTTTCCAACAGATGCTACTTGTTAGATTAGCATGATGTATCCCTAGGGCCACTATATTATGCTAAAGAAAAGATTAGGAGGGTGGGTGAAGATTGTTTACTGCAGAGGAATAAATCTCATGGGAGACTCACGAAATACCTTATCCTAGTCCCAAACCAAAGTATTCTAATTTCTTGGAATCAGACACAAACCCCAAAGGGAATCAAGGTCAACACAACAAACTAGGTTATCCAACATCAACATAATTACATTCTCTTGACCCAGAAGAAATTCTAGAAGAAACACAGATACCTCTGGATACTGGAATGGCATCTATCAATTTCTGGCCTCTGGGTCTTGTCATTACCTGACATCTCCACTGCTAAAACCACTGCTTCAGAATCTTCTCCTTATTTCTATAACCTGATTATTTAGACTAGATGCCAGTACCTAACAAACTGTTCCAGGCTGCATCATAAAATGGAACATCCTGCCTTTTATTATCAATGAAATCCTTGGAACATCCTGCCTTTCATTATCAATGAAAAATATTTTAAAACAGGCATCTTTGGAAATCAAACTCTGGTATTTGCCCTGCATTTATCATAAGGCATCCCAGGAAACCTGACCAGAGGGACTGTCTGAGGACTCTTGTCTGTCTTAGTTAGAAAAGAACCAAACCTCAGCAACTTCACAAATAAGAAAGGCTAATAATTAAATATCAAAAGAAAAATGTTAAAAAATAAAACTATGCATGGACAAATTGACTGGTCTATATCAGATATAAAATACATCTACCACTTTTCTCTTTTTTACCTAATATCTCACTAAGACAGGCATCTGATCTGTGTGCCCACAGTAAACTATCAATTACAGAAAATTAATCAAACTCATGCATGACAAATACCTTTTACAAATGTTTCTTGCTAATGGCTCAGCACGACTGCTCTTTTCAAGGATGTCCACTGGAACACTGAGGACAGATGAAAAAGCAAGCAAGAAAACTGCACTGGAAAGATAAAAAGAAACAGAGTATAAGGACTGTCTGTTTCTCACAGTCTGATGACTTTCCAGGGTGAAAGAAGCAGACTGTTATTGGCAAGAAATTAATATTAAAATATAAAATAAAAGGTATATTCAGTCAAGTCCCAAGTCTGTGAAGCTTTGCAAGTGTGAACTGTAAAAAGCATTCAATTGTTACAACTGTATTGAACTGTACACTATGCATTTCTTTTTGTTTATTGCCTCATGCCACAGATATTCCCTAATTCCAAATCTCAGCCACATGCAGGAAAATATATTTGTGCTACAATCTAAATGGACTAATAAAAACAACATTCAACCATTTGGAACTGAAATATTCATGAGATACTCAGGGAACAATGAAACTGAATTGCTTCAGCTATCCTAAAGGAACAAAAGTCAAGAAAACACAGGAATAACTAAAAAGTGTTCCACTGTGCCTTCAAACTTAGCTCTTTATTTTTTCTTTTGCCTTTTACTCCTCTTACTTCAAATCAAGCAAGTTCATTCTAAGCTACTCAGGTGGCTTATATCCATTTATTTAAATTTTAGCCTGTGTTAAATTACCATGAAAGCATAATAGGAAACTATTCTGCCCACCTCAAGTGAACTTCCTTTGCCACAATATAGTCATACAGCCAGATGATGTATTTATGTGAGTGCGTGCATCTTCGTGTGAGTCCAAATAAATATCAAAATTTAATACTAAAATTAAATGCCTAATCTTAGCAAAAACTTAATATCCCTTGCTTGTTATAATTTAAAGATTTTATTTTACTGAGAACTAGCTCTAGGCTCAAGTTTCTTGAGACACTTGTGTTAACTGACCATTTCCTATTTCAGTGGAACATATGACCCAAATAAGAAAAACAGTTTCCTAATTAAAACTGCAAACAGTATTACTAAATTATCTTACATCATTAGTTAGAAATCTGGGTCAATGCTATTCTTGCCAGGAATTAAATGGATCTAGAAATAATGCACACTGGGAGCAGCTATGTTAAACTGCTGCAGCTCTATCCCTCAGATCCCCATGAGTGAACTTTACAGCTAAAGAGGATGTGCCTCTTCAGTATCTGTTGGTCTGGGTGAGCAGAAAGTAATTTCACATGATTCTGTATATGTTTATTATTCTCTATTCTTAGCATCTCTCTAGCTATATCTGTAATGGCAAATATAACTGTCACCTTTCTCTCCTTTTCAATGGATGCCCCTTTTCACGAGGGGAGATGGAGCACACCAGCAACGGCACGCCAGAGTTCTCTGTCTCCCATTTGCCAGATGTTTTCAGTTAACTCATCCTTTTTGCTCTCAACATTATACATAGGAAGGCAACTAAAACCTAAATACAAAATAAAGCAGATAATCAGCCTGCTAAGTCCGTGATACGTGGAAATAGGAGAAATTTTACAGAGCTCAAAACTTTTCAAGGAGCCTTTGATTTACTGCTGATCTACTCTGAACCTTTTAGATTATGTCCCAGCTGCCAAGATTACCTTTAATTCCTACACTGCAGCTTTCCCTTACCAAACCCTGGTGCAACAGCCAGCACTGCCTACCCACAACTCCTTTACACATCATGTGAGGGCAAAGGCTGCTCTGGCTGCAGCCAGACTACTCTCTCCCAGCTCCCCACAGCTGTTTGTCAGCAGCTTTCTGCACCACCTCTATAGATTACCAGCTGTCTGAAGTCCTAGTTAGGGCTTCTGCATCAACACCTAAACAACGTTTAAAGTCAGGAAATACTTACACCATTCAAAAGCATACCTCTAAATCCAAGACTGGCTTCAAAACATTTAAATTCTTGCCCACTAAAAGGTATTTCAATAAGAATAATAAAAAGATTTGGTATGAATTATTGTCAAGTCAGCTTTTCTGAGTACAAGAAGATGAATAGACTAGGGGAGGGGAAAAAACTTAAGCTTTTCCTCTAGAAAACTGATTTTTCCTATTGACTTGTTAATTGACAATTTTTGACATATTCTTTAATGCTGACGGCCATGTTTTGCTAAGGTAAAATGTGTTTGCCAATTTCTTACAGTTTTCAAATCTTCACATAATATGAACCATTAAGAGAAGTCCCATGGATGCAGAATACAAATATTAATGGAGGATTTGGAAACTGAAGAACTAAAGACTACCTTAGTTAGATTTATGGTTTTTTATTTGTATCAGGCTGTGACGTGCTTACAGCAGTGTAGATAAAACAGGATCTTAATGTTTTTGCATCAAAGAAGCTTGTAAGCTAATTTGATTTGATCCAACTACCTGACCCCACAAGCCCTCTATTTGTGCAGCCTTAACCGTGACCCCTTAGACAACTTTAGGTGCTGAGAGAGACTGGATTCTGATCTCACTAGATTACGTAATTATTGGGTTGAATCAATCAACTTATGTGTGCTGGTGGAGGGGCCAGGTCGGAAGCCACACGGCCAGCACTGCAGCCTCACAGCAGCCATGGCAGAGCACATGGAAGCCACAGGGCACAGCCAAAAGGAACAGCTGTCAACTAAAGGGCCCACACCACATCCCCTGGAGCCTCTGACTGCCTGCATCACCCCTCACTCGGGGCTGGAGGGCACTGAGTGGGCGCTGAGCTGGGTGTCCCGCCTGGGAGCGGTGGCCATGGTGGCCAGACCATATAAACAGAGGGGCACTTTGTCTTCCCTAACCTTCACCACAGGAAGGATTCTCAGTGATAACTGTTGCTCTCTCATTCTAATCTCTTGCTTTACTCCTTCTCTGTTCTCTCTCTTTACTCCTGTTTCTTCTCTTAATCTCTGTTTCCTCAGTCTCTTGTGGGTAACTTAAACCAGTGGGTTGTATTTTACTCGGTTGTGAGTTGCTGTTTGCTGAGAGCTTTGTGGAATCTTCTTGATTGCATTTTACCCCTGTGAACCTTTTCCCAAAATGCATATTTTCTCACTAAATTAAAAGAAATCTCTTGGGAAAGAGTGTGTGCCATTTGCTCTGTATGTGACCTCAAGGTATTAAAGAACCACAGGCTTTGCAAGAGTTCAGTGGGAACTCTTGGAGTGTTAAATAAAAGTAATACTCCCGGTAAAGCTTGAGGCTTCTGGACTGAAATATTACAGATGCCATTCAAATTTCCAGATTATAAACTTAGTTTTTGGCTGATACCTTGCTCTTTTGCTGGATTTATGCTGTATATTTTCTGAAGTGTTTAGGAATCACTCTGGGATATCAAGTGTTTCAAAGACATGAGAATGTGCATCCTCTCCACTGAATGTAGTCTTCAAAGTTAAGCCATGTAAAATTCTTCTTTCCACTTTTACAAATATCTGAGGAATATTATGAGAAAAAAAAATTTCTTTACTTTTTTAGTAAAAAAAACAAAAGAATTTTTTTAAATAGGTTTAGTGTTCTCATTAACATGAGTTTTCTTTTGCTTTTCAGAAAAACATTTGCTGGAAAATTAAGTGTTTAAGAATGAAGAGGACTTCAAGACATCATATATGGAATAAAGAAAGACCAACCCAAACTAGTTTTTGTTTCTCTTTTCTGAAGGCATTCTAGGTAGCAGAAAAGTAATATGCATTGCTTAATATTTGTAAATCAACCATTAGTTTTGTCTGTTGAAATTATTAACCTGCAGTCCTGTTTGACTCCTAGTTTGAAAAATACATATTCTGGTTTTGTGCTTATTACCAGAATTCTGAATCCAGCTCAGTTAAGTCCGCTCAACTTTGTGGTTACTGTTAACAAACATAAATATATTAGCATTTTTATTTAAGGAAATTTATTTATAAGGGAAACTACATATAATTCAAATGTGAACTTTAAAAGAATTATTTATTTGAACTATGTAAAAACTGACAAGTCAGAATGTATTCGCAAAAACAGTGTAAGAAAATATAAATAAATGAAAGTTAAAGTATAGTGCTTTTGACAACTTTAATAATATTTATCATCCTCTAAAACATCGTCTAAGCTTCTATTCTGCAATATCATTTTTTTAGTTCATTATTTTGGTTGGAGAGCTACTCAAATCATTGTATTTCAAAAAGATCTCAAGTGATTCTATGTCTTGTAAGCCAGACATGTTCAATGAATAAACTTCCTAATATGAAGAAATTAATGACAAATTGTTTTCTGAATCTCCCCTTTGCAGAGCACTGCTGCTCAGGAATTGCCAGCAAACAGTGGTTATATTAAGCCTTTATCTATTGAGTTATTTGAGCTTTAGATTTCAACCTGTACTATAGATGATACCTTTTTCTTCTAAAGTATCTTTTGCTGTTTTCCTAAGAGGAAAGTCCATTCTTCGCAGCACATGTGGAATAGTAAGATACCTGTACTGCAGGGAAGAACATGTGCTTTTTCTGCCTCATATTGGTAAATCAATTAAACCTTGATTAATGTTTGGCTCAGTGTCACATAAATTTGTCTAAGAGCTGATACTACATAAACCAAGATGGCTGGATGCCAGCTCTCTTAAAACACTGCATTCAGTGCATCCCATGTATTCCTTTCCAAGCACAGGTTTGCTTCCTCTCACTGCAGAAAAAGAAGACTTAGAAACACCCATCCTGTGTCTTTTGTTTGCAGTCAAACATGGCTAAAAAGCACAACCAGAAATATGGTTACAGTGCAAATTACAAATTTCAGTAATCTATTTTAGAGTTTACACTGTATTTGCTACTCCTTTTTTTCGCATGATAAAATAAAGAAAACTAAGAAACTGGAAGATTGACAAAGCTGTCTCATTCTTTCAAAATAAGAATTCTCGATACACCTCAAACACTTCGATCAAAATTTCCTTGAGTCATTCAAATCTATTGTCTGATTTAAGTCATCTCTACAAGCAATCCAGCCATCTGTCTCTATACCCAGGCAAGGGATGGCTAATGCTGTGATGAGCTCCACAGCAGCTTCCTTTTAACAAAGCAATAAACTGATTTCCAAGTATTTGGCAATGCCAACCCGGAAGGGTGTAATCATACAAATAGGTGGTTCTAAATAATTTGCATATGAGTCCCAGACATGCAGGGGGAGACAGTGTGCTAGGAATGCAGAAAATAGATTTCAGTACACAATAACTTATGTGTTAAGAATTCAACTGTCCTCTTGATAATACCATGATAAATTATCCCATTTAACATGGACAAAGTATATAAAACATTTTTAAATTTACAGCTTCCATCTTCTGATTGCAACAAATTTGGAGCGCCACCTCATAGATTTAATGGTTGCAGTAAAGTGGCCAAAGGTTCACTGATCTAGTAAAAGCATTTCTAGATTTATGGAAGACATTAAAAGTCATTAAAACAAGTATAAATAACAAGCAAGAAATACATAGACAGTGATTTAAAAAAAGAAATAAAGACTGACAAGGAGTCACTAGAATCACATTTGAAGTATTTAATCAATATTGATTGTATAGTTTAATAATACTCATTGTGGTCAATAATTCCATGCTGTTCTTGATGGAAATAATTTCATAATCTCATTGTCCATATTATGGAAATAAACGTACGAAGAACAGCACTTGATGTACTATTCAGTATTTATGGTGAAGTCACCTGTGTCATCTCTATCATATATATAACTGGGAAAGATCCAGTTACAGACAAATTCAAGCTAATTAGAATGATGAGTCAAACTTACACTTGCTCAATGGCAGGTATCTATGAAATGACCAGATTTCATTTCAGATGACTTTTCTCAAAATGTCTAAAAATGTTTATCAGTCTCCATTTCTATTTGAATAAGATATGCATTAGGTAATTAGACATTTGCAATAACTGTTAGAATTGTTAGCTGGCTCTCTCTTCTCAAAAGGCCAAAGTAGCTCACAACTGCTAATAACCAAATATTTCTTGTGAAAAAGGGTATGCAGACACAATTACTGCTGCAGCCTCATCCGAGCAGCCAAGTCTAATTAAGTACCAAGCTCGAGTTACAAAAGGGTTATGAAACTTCCCCTCAAAAATGATGATTCAGCTATAGTGACACATAGACAAATAAAACTGTCTCAGGAGCAAGAGAAACAAGACTTTTATATAGCTTTGTGCGTAATGTTATGGAAAGATCCTGTTCTCTCACACTATTCAAAATATTTATTGAAATTAAAACACAATTGAAATATTCAACCTGTAGTCAAGAAAGAAAAGTTGTAATATTCCCACCTTCATTAACACATCCCTAAATCTGGTAATAACCCTTTAAATTGTTCTTTCCTCCAAATCACATATAGGAGGCTCTCATAAGCCTTACCTCTTTCCACTGGTTATTACTTACATTTCTAATTACTAGTATATCCTATAAATTATTATTTTAATTATTACTAAATTGATCATTAAAATGTGAATGCTCTGTATTCTTTTTATCAGCACATACAAACCATAGAGGTCTATGAATGAGAGTACAGTGTTAGACATTCAGAAATAAAGATAGGAAGGAAATACTATTGGCCCATCAACCTTCTAGTTTTCAAACAGCTTTCCTTATTCCACATTGCACTCAGACAGAGCTTTCAACTTCTCATAAAAGTTTTGACAGAGTAATAAGTCTGTATTTTATCTGGCCTTAGTGTGTACTATGTAAAGAGACTCTACATATCTCAGAGATGATGTCAGACATTCATATATCACTAGGTATTAAAGTAAATGTCTGATTCTTAAGAATAAAAGATGTAACGATGACACAAACACATTTTCTATTTTTTATCATCCTGCACCTGTATACACTGACATTCTTCATAATTTCTTCCTAATGCTGCAATGACTTCCTCATTTGAGAATCAACTCTCAGAAATAAAAGGTAATCAGTGTGGCTTTATCACATCCATTTATTTCTAGAAGTGGCTGCCCATCTTAAGTTAGAACAAGGCTTCTTCTTTTCCTTCTTCCACAGAGCTCTGTCATTTTCATTATATCTGTGCTGAATAATATTGATCCTTTTTTAATTTAAAAATGTAATGGTGTTTCAAGCCAACTCCTGCCAGATTACTCTTCATGTAGAGCAACAGAGCTATGCTAATACTTGCTGTGGTAACAATGCAGAATTTGCTCAGATTTTACTATTAGAAGACATTAAACTCTTCAAGTGTGGTATGCTAGTATGGTATGCTAATCTTGTTCTAATTCTTCATCCATCTCTTACAAATTTTCCTCCATTCCTCCCCCTAAATCTGCTGGCAATCTCATGCCACTGAATATTATTACAGTTCCTAGACCTGTTCAGTATATATTTTATCTTGCTCAAGAAGTCTTCCTGATAATATGAATATGTACATGGAATATCTTAAACTGATTGGCAGCCAGTCACCTTTTCCTCAGTCAAGACAGCTGTTTAGTATTTTAATATCTTCTCTTAAAAATGCAAGAAAGAATGCAGAAGTTTAACACCACCTTTAAAAGTTCTGATTTTCCTTCCTACTCAAGCAGTACTGTCTATGCTACGTGCTAATCAAATACCATTCAGTCAAGGGAATGAAATACCAGGCTTACTTAAAGAAATAATAAATAAAGTGCATTTGTTTCAGTAAGATTGATTTGGGTTTTTTTCATCATTTTGGATTAGTTTTCTGATCTTCTGCTTTGCCGTGCCATCAGTTTGAAGAGGAAGACATGACAGAATCACTGGCATAATGCAACGTACTCCCACTGGTGTTTGGAATTAAGGTATTTGAGATTTGCATTCTTACATAATAACTTTGCTGCCCTAGCAGAATACTCCGTCTTCAAAACCAGACAGGCTTTTTAAAATTTTTTTACCTTAAAAAAACCCCAACCCAACATGAAAATCACTTTGACTTTTTAGTATTACAGCTGCATTCAAAATACAGACAGTGCTACACAGTATTGAAAACAATCCTTCATCACCTAGTCTGACCTGTGGAATCAATGCATGCCTCCTGTAATATCCTGATTATCTGCTGAGATAAGGGCATTCAGCATATCCTCTCCCCTCCTGCTGAAAAGAGCATCAGTGTGCTGGAGCTGGATTGCCAACCAGGGCAGTCAGAGATGTGAGCCAAATGATGCTCCATTATCGAGTATCAGTAAAGAGAGACACTGCTTGAAGGGCTTAAAAAAACAGGAGTGCAAAGTGAAGTGACATGCACTGCTTATGCACTTACATTGAATACATTTATTTGCTTTATTTGCTTTCTTAAAGCTTTTTTACTTCAAAAAAAAAAAAAGCGTGATCTGATTTTAAGAAAGCTTCAGGAGAGGGTGTACGTATGAATTGATGTGGGCTGTAAGCTACACTACCTCGCAGAAAAAAAGACAGTTTAGTTACCACTGAAATTAAACTATATCTAATAAAGATAGCCAAAGAAACATTTCTCTAAGTGTAAGCTTCTCTTTTTCTGTATGCATGGTTCATTTTACTATTTATGCCATTTGTTTATTTTTGGAGTATCACTCACATAAATAGATTAAATTCTGGGAGCTCTGAAGAATGGTTTATACTCACATATATGAGTCTATAAAAATCACAAAACTGCAGCAAAGAATTTACTGTCTAAATGACTTTTCAGGCCTTTGTTTCAAGGGAGCTTTGTCCATACAAGTAAGCCTACAATGGTGGCCACACTAATACAGGTAGCATAAAATACAGGTGAAAATAAATACAGGTGAAATAAAAATAAATCAGAAAGGTAAGCTATGGAAGTGACATTCATATTTCAAATGCATGTCTCTGAGGATGAAAAAGAAATTTTGAGAATTTTGAAGTCATGTTTAAAACTTCAGTGATTTAAAAAAAAATAGGTTCCAGATAATCATCTCTCTCAATTATCATAAAAATCAAACTATACACTTTCTGTGATGTTTATGATAGCAGAATGTTTTCAGAAGTGCAAGGGAAACATATGAAATTCACTTACAGAAAGTGCTTCTAAAAGGACCTTAAAAAACTAGATAACTAATGTTTCCCACTGTCTCTGTATATGACAAATAGACTGTTTAAACTACTTTGCAGTAAAAGTTTTGCTAGAGTGAAATTTTAATACTTTCAAATCTTTATGATTGCTTACTTTTGGTGCAACACTTAGCATCCTTGCTGTCACCTGCTGTTCCACAGATAATTTAGAAGAACAAAAGCCAAAATCATGAAGACTATTTTTCACACTCTAGAAAGAACTATTAAAAAAAAAAAAAAAAAAGGTGAACTTCCAGTTTTAAATTTGTATTTTGGGGTGTTTTAAGTAACAAAATACAAAATTCAGATATAACTTCTGTTGCAAAGACCAAAAGTCATCTCGTTCAATGCTACTTTGAAAAATGCATACCACAATTGATTTGAATACTTACACATTACTGGTGTCCCAGAGTCAAAATGAGTATCTGTAACACTTTGTAAGCAATGGGGGAATATTAAGCATCTGAATTAACTAAAATTCTGCCAGAAGGTGGCCATTTCAAACAAGGTTAAAGCATGAAAGGCTACAATGTAAAATAAAAAAGATATATTGATGTCAAAATTTTGTATTTCATGGTCAGCAGATATTCATTGCACATGTAAAAATAGATATGTTATGTGACACCGTGGTTTTCCATCTATGTTTTAATAGCATCCAGGTACCTTTTATTTCAAAATTCCATTAAATCATTTTAGAAAAAAATGTACTTTTTTTTTTTACAAATTAAGTGCTTATGTTACAATCTGCTTAAATATTGCAGAAAGAACTTCAGATTCGAATATTCCCTTGAGCAAAATTAAAACTCACACAAATTATATGTCGATACCAAAAAACTGATTGTATTAACTGCCAAGAGATGCAAAGAGAGAGAGGAAAAAAACAAGAAAAGGTTGGAAACTGCTAAGATTATTTCTAGAAGCAGAGAAAAGATACCACCAGGACTACCTTTCCACCGAGCTGGTGTGTGAGGAGGGGGAAGAAGCAGTTTCTGCCTTCTTTTTTTCTCTGTCTCTGCCGCTTTTTGCTGTTATCTCTTGAGCTGTAGGGGTATCTTAACAGCTTTATTTCTCTGGAATGCAGCCAGGTTGTGTGGTTTTGCTGCTCACACCGAGCTGTGTCCCAGGACGTGGAGTGTCCCAGTACAGCTGCACTTTTAGGCCCTCAGAAATATGGTAAGGGTAGAAGGATAAGATATAACTCACATGTGTGGCATGTTGGGTCTCAGTTCTCTCCAGGCCAGCAGAGTTCCAGTCTCCAGTGGCAGGTAGGCAGCATGTGGTGGTGGAGAAAAAGATGAGGGGAGGTGGGCAGATTCTCAGCTGGGGCAACCAGTTCTCTCTTCCTTTCCTCTCCCTGATTTTTCAAAATTTTTCCTCAACTTTTATAGTGTTCATAGGAGGTTGTACGTGGTTACTTGGCATTTGGCCCTACCAGACATTCGAGGAGATATGATAACCATACACAATGGTAGGATCTTTTGGTAGGAAAAGAACAGTTGGAAGTTCTGGTGAGAACTTCTGGCAGAAAGGTGACAGAGAATTTTTGGTAAGAAGTTTTTGACAGGCAGAAACAATGGAGAAACATAATTTTTGGTATTTCTATATTATCTGTGTCTTACACTTATTGCAGCTGTCAAATAATGTCAGTCGAATTTAGCTCATAAAGCACTGAACTTGGGCTTGTGTGGTGGGTTATACAAATTTGGATGACAAATTTAAAACCTGCTTTGTCCTTATTATCTATTTACAGTAGACAAATTTCTCCATACGAAAGAGATTAATAAATTTGGAGGTTAATGGAGGGGATCATGTGTCATAATAAATATAATATTTATTTTAGACAATTCAACAACTATTCAGGAACTCTTGCTATTTAAAGTTTTGCTCCACTGATATTATACATTAGATGATAAAGTTTTCATGTTTCTTCGTGGTAAGCCTTAAACCTGTAGAGAAACTCCTCCAAGGCCACAACTGATAGACAAAAATTTACTTCAATAAACTTATTCTTAAGGGTTCTGTGATAGGGTTCCATTTAGAATGTCTCTTCCACAGAGAGGTTTGCTTCATTTTTATCTCACCTGAATACAGAGAGAGAGCAAGGCAATTATTCATGAGGAAGTACAAGGAGTGCTGGTGTCACTTGACTTTATTACAGATAAAAAAGATAAAAGCAGATCAAAGCCTATGCTAATAATAAAAAAAGTGTTTGCTAGATGCACTTTATAAAAATTTGATTTTTTTTAAATAGAATTTTTTTTTCCAATTTTATGAACTTTAGGGCCAGATGCAAGAAAGTATATAAATCCAACACACCCTGATGCAAAAAATAGAAAACACAATGGAAAAAGCCAAAGTTTCTGCTTGTCTGGTAGTATCTGGTGACATACTTATTCAGGAAGAAATTTATATATCTGAGAGGTTTAGGATTGGAAAAATTGAGGGGGTTTAAAGGGAATTATTAAAATTTGTGACATTTACATTACTGTGAGGAAACTGAACTTAGCCTTTGAAAGCATTTCAGTATTTCACCAAAACCAGACCCTGATATAGAGCTATACATTATCTTCTGTCATTCAGTGTCTCTCCAATTACCAAGCTTCAATCCACTTCTCAGAGGAGTAAGAAACATGAAAGACAACTCTGTGAATGACTGATTAACATGGAAAAGATAATTTCACCGAGATTATATTGTATTCCTAACAAGAGCAAAACTGTGCACTAAATTACTCTTGTGATAATTACCTTTGGCAGATTTTGTTTTACTGTTAAAAAGCAATAGGAAGGTACCTTAAGAGATACTTTACAAAGCATCATCTCCTTATAAGGGCTGCCCTTAAATTACACACCCTAGAGATGTTTCAGATTCTCAGGAGCAGGCATGATGTTTTAGCACCCAGCTGACAGAGTCAAATTTATGGATTTATGATGTCCAGGCATTAAATCAGAGGAAAAAAATAATATCCTCTCTGCAATGAAAAAACCCGTGATTCTTTGTGGAAAAAGAAGACAGTTTAGAGTTTCTGATGTATTTTGAAATTCTATTGTGCAGCGTCTTTTTTACTTGTTTGCTTCATTTGTAATATTTGCTCAAAGAGGAGAACAATTTATTTTAAATATGATAGAATGACAGTGACCAAATGGGATAATTCTTTCAAATATTCTACTGAGTTTCTTTGATACACCTCTAAAAAAGTAGAACTTATTCTGTACAAAATTCCCCAACAAATACACACAGAAGAGAGGGGGAGGCGATAATGCAGAAGAGTGACAGGACAAGGGGTAATGGTTTTACACTGAAAGAGGGCAAGTTTAAATTAGACAATAAAAAGAAATTTTGCACTGTGAGTGTTATGAGACACCAGGACAGGTTGCCTAGGGAATCTTCCTGTCCCTGGAAGTGTTCAAGGCCAGATTGGATGGGGCTTTGAGCAACCCTGTCTAGGAGAGGGTGTTCCCACCAAAGGCAGGGAGATTGGAATTGGATGATCTTTAAGGTCCCTTCCAACCCAAACAGTTGTGTCATTTTAGAATTTCCACCTTAATTATCAAGGTATACAGGCTATCAAAAGCTTTTAAGAACAAGGCACCACAGAATCAAGGCTTCACAATAACCCTTTCAGATAATTTCTACAAGGCTCTGACTTAGCCAAAAGCCTTCTAGAGTTACAGTGAAGACAAGGGGGTTCCATTGCTGAGAACACTCTAATTTTAGATTAAAAATTTCATTTGAGTATTCAAGAAGACATGGAAAAATGAAAGCAGTTTTCATCTTTCAAAAACTTCTTCCTGAAAAAATAATAATACAATTATTGTTGCCTCATTTGAGAGAAACAGATGTTTGAACAGTTTTCAGTACTTACCACAGAATTCAACACATGCAGCTTATTTAGCTCTTACATAACCAAGGATTTTAAAATCTGCTTTTAGAATGAGCACACCACTCAGCTGGGTAAAGATCATGTCAAACAATTTTGTCACATAAATATAGGTAAACAAACAGAAAAAAATATAAAAAACAATGAAATTCAAAAAATGTTTCTCACTGTGGTATCATGGAGAAATGTGCCCTGAAAGAAATTGGATAAAATCCATACAAAATTCAAAATTATATCAGTCACTGTTATGCTTACTCTCAAATTCCTTGCTAGTTTCACAATACTGAATTTTCATTCCAGTTCTCCAAACTACTTGACCACATATCCCTGCAGCTAACATACGGATCCCATCTTTGTTTTCCCCCACTTCAGTTCAGTTTCCTGAATCCTGATCCAGCTGCAGACATCACTGGTTAATCTCCCATTTGGGATAATCAAACACAGCTTTTCCTCTTCAAGGAGTGCAAGTGAAACAGCAGAGAGTACTGTTTTTAAGAGACATGTGTCTCTTATAAAATAAGAGTGCCTTAAAACAAGACTGCCTTAAAAAATAATGTGTATGTCCATTAGAAAATCAGTTCATTCATTTATGCTTCATTCATGAAAAGGAGCCACAAGCAGTTATTCTTGCACCTTTCCAAGCCTATTTAAAAGTTCACTTAATAAAAAGAGGAATGACTAATGAGCATGGGGTTTTGATGAAGGACTTCTGTCCATTATACGGGACACCGTATTCTGGGACCTAACACAGAATCATAGAATGGTTTGGGTTGGAAGGGATCTCAAGGATCACCTAGTTCCAGTGGCCCTGCCACAGGCAGAGACACCTTCCACTACACCGAGTTGCTCAGAGCCCCATCCAGCGTGGCTTTATACACCTCTAGGTATCCTCTGGTTTTGTTGCCAAGTCAACTCCACAACTGGAAATAGGCAGTTTTCAGAAGAAATATAAAAATACCTCTGAGCCACAGGTACAGACTTTAATTCATGGGAAAAAAAAGGCACTGCATTAGTTTCCTGAAATACTTTTTGTGTGTGCAAATTGTAACACAATATTCAGCTGTATTCATTCAGGCATTCTAAGCTTATTGTTCTCATTATAACACTAGAAATTATTTTAACATGTTAATGTTTCATCTCTTAGCATTATTGTAACATGTTTCATCTCAGACTACACATGTACTGGTTTGCTAAAATCTTGCATTACTGGGGATCAGCCATACAGAGAAGAAAAAGATAATACAGTGCAGATATGAGACTGTCAAAGAAGGGTTAAAGTTGTGTCTTCTGCTCTCTCTGCCTCAGCTGCAAGGCCAATTTCTGCAATGGCCTGGTGTTCCCCTTCCAAGGATTCATCATCAATCTTTGGTATTCTACAATCCATTTATGTTATTTCTATAACTGAATTCCTCAGTTAGAGCTCTGACTCTCCAAGAGCAAAATCTCTACATATACACTAGAAAATGAGTACTTCATTCAGTTCCTACTGACATAAGCAGACAAAGAAGTTCCATGCTAATGTCTCAGCACTCCTGGCTTCAAAAGGAACAATTAAATTCTCAGTGTTCAAAAATCTACCTTCCAGATCTGGTGATCCTGCCTGAATCTAGCACTGATAAGCAGCACTGGCGATATGATAATTTCTTCTTTATTTTTTTTTTCCTCATTAAACATCCTTGAGAATCAATAAATACTTTGAGAGATAAAATAAACCGTTACATGATAAATGAAGCAGGTTCTTATAAACATGATAAAAGTTTAAAAGTCTTAAAGGGTTCTCTACAGGTGCTAATTTTACTACTTGAATGAAATTAATAAGGCTCTCCATGAAACAGCAGGAGATCCTTAGATTACATGAGTAATCAGCAAGAAAATTTATTGTGGATTCGTGGAGCAAAAAGTGTTTATGTAATGTATGCAAAAGTGGTACTTTATTCTCTGCAGCAAACAATT
The DNA here is from genome assembly GCF_003031625.1 of Empidonax traillii. NCBI lineage: Eukaryota > Metazoa > Chordata > Aves > Passeriformes > Tyrannidae > Empidonax > Empidonax traillii. The sequence goes on from NW_020955868.1 coordinate 160,829, forward strand.
CTGAGTCCTTATAATAGAAAAATATTTAATAGCTTGAAAACTCTTGAGGCATAGTTTTAAAAAGTTGTTCAACTGTGATTAATTCAAGTCATGATAAACCAGTAATGAAAGCAGGTCTGCCTTATTTTAATATTCAGTAGGATCCATTATTAAAATAACTACTTAAGGTTAAACAATGGCTATAGAGACAACTGAAAATCCAACTTGATGTCTAGGAATGTAAGAGAAGAGTGGGATTCACAAATTGGGTAGTACATTAATCTGAAAAGTTAAACTGCTTTACAGATAATGTATTTATTTACATGACTACTTATTCCTGTAAACCTTATGTATGTTTTATGAACCATTTCAGATGAAGAAGTTCCAGCAGTAGATCCAAAGAGGAAATTCTATCCCATTTGTGCTATTAAATTCCCAGCAAATTATATCGTTCAAGGAACAGTGTACAGCCAAGCTTTAATAATTTTCCAAAAATCCTTTATTACAATGTACCATGGAATCATGAGTTTGTGTTCAATACTTTAATATTTATTGATTACTGCAATTAATTGCTTTTAGTTTGTACCTCAGGGCTTAATTAAGTGGACTAAAAGTGTCAATACACTGCGGCTGTTCAACTGACTCACAAATGAAGCTAAATAATGCTTTACTGTGACTAGTTATTAATGTTCTGTCAATGAAACAAGCAAGGGGACTGCATGGGTCAGGGAATTAGTAATAACAATAAAATACAGAGCCTTTAATTTTTAGATTAGCTGCTCAGCACAGATTACCATTAGCTAAAATGATTGTAATCTAAGGAGCCTGATTTACTCATGTTGTATGCGTTATGAGATTACTGATAACTGCAGTGCTTAAAGACATCTCATGTCCTGAACAGAACTGAGCAAACTGCCCAACTTTGGAACAAACTGAAAGGCACATGGCTGTCTTTTGGCCAAACCAAAGCAAACAAATCCTAGAGACAGGGCCACAAATACTAGCCGGAGCTAGTGAGCATGAAAATGTGTTCCCGTGGCTTTTGAATTGAATCTGTGTCATATTCCATAGGCATATAGTTTGGGTAACAGCAATACATAGTGTGGATAAATCCACTGACAGTTCAGGAGAGAGTTTTTGTATCCAGTAATTTGGGAATTCATCTATACTGTAACTGTTCATCCCATTACAGGACTCTAACCCAGCAGTGTAAATAGACTCGATTGCTGCACTTCTCAAGTATATAAAAAAAGGAAACCACTGTTTTGAGAACTCTGGCACTTCTCAGGAATAGTATTTTAAAGCATATGCAAATAAAGATACTATGTTTGTTGAGGTCAACTGCTACATCATCTTTGATATCAATATAAATTTGTAGAAGTGACAAAACCCGGCCCAGAACACGAATTAAAAACCAGTTTCCTGCTTAAAATATGAGTTGCACATTAACAGTTGTTATCAAGTCTAACTTAGTAATTTCCTATTTCTATTCTATGCAGGTTCTTCTAGAGTAACCACTTGAAAATCCAGACACATATTGTTTCTAAGATCTATTTGGTTAATTTACCCTAAACCAGGATGTTCACAAATTGTTCATCACTAACCAGAAGGCTTAAAGTGAAACTTCATTTGTCAGTGTTGCAGGTTATCCATGAAGTTGCTGCCAATCTTTTGGGCATCCATATGATAGCAGACTATCTTTTCCCAGGCTTTCAAGATTTTCCCTTTCCTACATGCAAGGCAATTTGTCATTTGTCAGATTCTTTTCAAACTTCCACATCTCTGCCCTTATCAAAAGACAGCATTCAGCTACAAATGTTCCTAAGCCACTTACTTTTGAAAAAGCTGACTGACTCAGCTCTCAAAGTAGCACTATTTGCTCAGAACTTTAGAAATATTCCTTTTTCGTGTTGATTTTCATGACTCGTCCCCAAATACCTTACTATGTCGAATCTCCCTTTAAAATCACTTTAACCTTCCTTCTAAAATTACTTCAACCTTATTCCTCTCCTTCCACACACCAACACACATGGACATATCTATATGTAATATTTATACATCTATAGGTTTACTGGGGCTTATCTGATACAGATTTCCTGCAATGCCTTCAGCCATTTTCTCCCTGACTAGAGGCAAATCAGTCTCACTAATACTTCAGTTTATTATTTAAGGACAAATAGTAATCTTTTTCCTGGGCAAGTAAAATCAGTCCACCTTCAATAATAAAGCATTATGTTTGCATTATATAACATCTATAACAACATAGGTTACACAGAAAGATAAAATTCAATAATTTGTAAAATATTTATATTTTGGAGCAATATTTATGCTTTTTATATCTCTGTAAACACAAATGCAAGACACAAATCATGCTCTTTAACATATTCCTCTGAGTTTTCTGAGACTAGATCAGATGGAACATTTAAGTATGAGCTGTTAAAGCACCATGAAAACCTCAGCACTGGCAGATTTGCTCTGACTCCTCTGCCAAAGGGTGGGTTCATATTTTTTACCCTGAAAACATTCCACACAAGACATGAATGTGAAATTTAGCTTTCATAGCTGACACATATATACCAAAAATCCTTACCATCATTTAACTTAATCCTGATAAAGAACACAGCAATTTCTATGCTACATTATTTATATATTAATTACAGATGCCAGTCAAGTAGGCCCAAATATAAATAATTATATCCACTCTTCCAAACAGATATCTTTGAATCTTATTAATGTTAGTTCAGCATCTGTAGAAGTGACGTTACCTACAACACACACAAATTTTGCACCGCTATGGGCTCGTTCCATCCTTTCATGTCCTCGTGCTATGTGACTGATCTGTATCATTTAAATTCTTTGTTCTCTTCTTTATCCAAGCATTTAGGGGGAAAAAAACCCAAAACAAAACAAAGCAGAAAAAACCCCTAACAAATCACAGGCTATTCCTTAATAAATAACCCTATTTAATCACAAAATCTAAAATATATATGGAAAAGGCATGGCCAGTTGTCTGTGTTTTTCTGCTTTGTAAACTATTCTCAAAGTTTTCAGCAATATCTACACTGGGAGATGTAGAACAAGCACAGGGATTCCCATGTTTGAGTTCAGCCAGACCAGTAATATCATCTGGAAATGGTATTCATACAGTGCTCTGCCTAAAGTGCCCTCTCTGAAAGTGCATCTGTCTACCTGGGATGATGAAAAAAAAGAGACAGCAAAATGGTATGTATAGTTCCTTTGAGAAATACCAAGACTTTAAAAGCAACAATAACCACAAAAGTATGCAGACAAAATCTGAATGGTCACATAAAGTAAGATTTGGAGTAGAAATTAGAGCTTGGCAGAGTTGCAACTTCAGTTTCCTTCTTCCCTTCCAATATATTCCTTCCATAAATTTGAGTGTGTGACGTGGTCAAATTAAAACCTGTACAAGCCCTTTAAAGAAAACAGGCCTAAGGACTGAAAATTTTATAAGCAGCCCAAAATTCCGGTTTCCAAAATCCCCAAGGCCTCTTTGAAAACCTCAGTCTAAATGTTTAGCCAAGTTACTATCTGCTTTTCTTTCAAACTGCAAATCCCACCTGTTCTCAGAATTTCCTAATGCATAACACGTTTATCCATGAAACATAATGGTTTAGGATGAAACTTTTGCCCTGCGTTTTCTCCACAGATACAAACTGTCTGTCAATATATTGTAATGCTGCTACCATTCAGCTCACATTGCAGTTACCTGTACTTTAGGATTTAGGAGGCTTCAGAAACCGACTCTTTAAAGCATTTTCAGCAATGTGAAAAGCATTGTTGGTCGATTTCAATTTTTTTTTTTTTTAATATGGCACAAAAGAATGTGAAGTAGCTACAAATACAAAGTGCTGTGGAAAGGAAGCAGGCATTTTAGATAAAAGTACTTAAGATTAATTTAACATGCACAGGATTTCCCAATTAAAACTTTCACGTTAGCACTGCATTTTAAACAGTTAATCTCCTAATGAGACATCCCTAGCAATAAGAAGTGAATTGCAGGACTGAATAAGGCCCCGAGGCCTGCATCTGGAAAAGGCTGTGCTTTGTAAATGCTGGATTTATGCTGCTGTCCCAAACTCTGCAATGGAAGAGCTGCGCTGCCACCTACTGCCAAGATGTCTTTTCCCATCAGGAACTGCCACTAAAAGTATCAAAGCACACAGAAAAGAAAACGGTGTAAGTTAATTCTTTATGGGCACAATTATTTTTTTTTTTAACTCTAGTAACTGGAAAGGCCGATGGTTTCTTTTTATGTGTCTTTTCTTCATAGTATGCTAAAAGCAAAAGAACGCTGTGCTGAACAACATGGGAGAGCCTATGCAAAAGTCTGTTTTCTCCTCTTTTTCTTATTCCCAGATCTTCACTGTCATGACTTTGAATCCTGGCTGACCTGCAGTCATCTCTGCTAATGAGTCATCCAATGTTGCAGTCGACTTCTTCCCTTTCCTTAGGGGCCAAAGGCATTACCTCTGTAAGAGTCTAGATGTGAAGGAGTCTTGCACAGCAGCTCACAGCACTGCTGTGGAGGTACTGTCTTAATTGAAAATGAAGTTTTCCTGCGTTTTCCTTTCAGGGTCTTTTTCGACAACTAAATTTGCAAATCAATTAATGTTTCGAGAGTAGTTACTCTCTTTCCTAGTAGACACAGTCACTACCAATTGCTCATGAAATAAATTTTTATAAGTAGCAGAAAACAAAGGGAATGAATATTTTAGAATGCAGAGAAAGACACTTAACTAATAGTGAAATAGGGAAAAGAGAACATCGGGATTAATGATGTGCTCTGTAAATTCTAGCCAACGTGAGTAACCGTGTATCTAGGATTTGAGATACAGTAGCCTATAACTGTTTTTCTGCTCTTTGCCTTAATTGAATATGCAAATAGATTGATATACATATAGTTGAGCGAATTCCCATTCCCATGTTTATAGATATTTGGTAACATTAAAGCACAAGCCAATTTGAGGTGCTGCAAGGAAAATCACAGCATTACATGTCATCTGCAAGCACCCTGGGGGGACAAATATCTTCAATTCACTGTGTGTCAGTGGTGTCTCAGACTGAAGTTGTAGACACACACTCAAGGAAACATGTGCTTTTCCTACAGTACCATCAAAAAAAGTCCAAACCAAGGAAGATAGCTTAATTGCATTTTTTAAGACTTGTGGTGTGGGTGTTTGGTTTTTTTGTTTATTTGTTTGTGGTTTTTTGTGTGGGGGGAGTTCTTTTGTTTGCTTTTTTTTTTGTTTGTTTGTTTGTTGGTTTTTTTTAAGGCAGGAGCTCCTGCAAGTACAGAGGCAGTACTATTCACTTGTTTAGTATCTGGGGAATAAAACTCCAGACATCTCAGCACTACCTCTCTTCTCTTCTGCCTCCAGGCCTAGCAGTACTCCACATTTCAAGTACAAATTCAACTACCAAATTTGTGTGTCTCCATTCTGTGTCTTTTTAGATACATGATATGGTCATGGCACCAAAGGATTTCTGTATTTGGGCCCTAGAAGAGAGCTGTTTCTTTCTTAAAGCATAAATATAGTACAACGATCCTTGAGAAAACATAAATTTCCATACATTTCCACATGAAAAGTGTCCTTTCACTTTTCTTTTATCAAGAGAGTAGTTCTGAAGAATTAATTCTGTTGAAAATTCTATTCAATCTGTTGTCCTGAAATTACAGTCTTGTATTTATATGTTCGTTGTCTTATGTGCTTTAGGGTTTTTACTGCAAATACATCTAAAATTTTTGTTTCCATTACAGAGCAGTGGAAGCAGAGGTAATAAAAAGCAAACAATTTTTTGTTCTGTCTTTATAGAAATGCTACCTTTTCTTCCCACTGGAAATGCATAAAACATCTCCCTTTCAGCAAAAAGCCCAGACGGTAAGTGTTATATGGCATACTACGTCGCATTAACAAAAGAAAGTCATACTTTATCTATTCCTTCTATCCACTGTGTTTAAATTAATCTAATGTAATTGTTACCTTCAGTAATAGTAGACTTCTAAGCCATCCCTACAAAAGCCCTTCAGGCAACAAAGTGAGTCTAATTAATTATGTGTTTTCATGCTGTCTTTACACAAAATCATCTGACAAGACAAATACATAACAAGAGAAGACCAGAAACAACTTTAGAAAGACTAATCTGCCCCTCTACACTTTCAGTATCTGCTGTTTTGGATTTCACTCCTAGCTGGCCAGACTATTAAATACTTGGCCAAAATCAGTTGTCACTTTTACCTATGTTAGCAAGATGTGTCCAGGAAATACATCTGAGCAGTAGCATAGAAGCTTAATGTCCTATGGCACAACAAGTATTTAAGCAGTCCTTAATCCAAAAGCATTTGGGATTTCTATGTTAACCAAAAATATCAAGTTTCTTTCTTGTACTTAGTTTCATAGAACTGCACCTTTTTTCCCCTCTGCTCTTTGTTATTACCCAAACTGACTCTCTTGGTAACTTTCTCTTTAAGTGAAGAAACATCCAACAGTATTTGAGCTGAACCTTCATGTCCATGGTAGGGAAAGCAGGCTGTCCATTTTAAAAGAAACTACAGTGAATATGAGTAGTGAATGGAGAATGGAGAAAAAAAACCTATAGGAAAATTATGAAGATTGTTTTGGCAAGTAAACAAATTTCAAAGAAAAACTATACATATTCTTTTTTATTATTATTGTTCGGGAAGGACCTATCCTGCAATACTTTCTCTTTTGTGAGTTACCTTTTTTAGTCCTGGAAAAGCAAAGAGAAAGGCCAGAATCTCAGATGCTCTAAGTGATGGGACTTGATGACACAGCACTGCTGTAACAGGAAGCATGATTAAGCAAAATCTTAATGTACTACAATGCAAAACCAAGATTCATACTGTTTGCAGTGAAATTGAGAATTCACCTAATGAGAAAGCTTCATTAACACACAGCAGATATGTTGTTATACAGGCTAACAGAACAAACCTCTGGCTCTCACATAGAGATGAAACCTTTCAGAGCCTGGTGCCACTTTCTGACAGAGACTGAGTGAACTCCTGCCCAGCTTCCTGATGGCGAATGACAGGATGTCCAAACGACAACATGGCAACTTAATGGAGCAAAATAAAGACACAACCCTCTGAATGACAAAGGTGTGAGAGACTGGATTCAAATCTCTCTGGATTAGTTGTTGGATCAAAACTAACCTAAATGTGTGCACTGGGGGAGTGGCCAGGTCAGAAGCCTCATGGTAGTACTTTACTCCTGTTTCTTCTCTCCCTTTACTCCCTTTTCTTCTCTTAGTCTCTTTCCTTTACTCTTTTCTTTATTTTTTCCTTAACCTCTTGTGGGTAACTTAAAACTGATGGATTGTATTTTACTAAGTGTTGTGAGGTTTATCGTGTGCTGGGTACTTTAGTGAAATACTTCTGCCTTAACCAAGTGTGTCGTGAACTTTTTGCCAAAATGCCTATTTTCTCACTAAATTAAAAGAAATCTCTTGAGAAAAAAGTGTATGGCTTTTTCCCTTTAGCGACCTCAAGGTATTAAAGAACCAAAGGCTCTGCAAGAATTCTGCATCTTAAAGACAAAAGTAAGAGTCCCAGCAAAGCTTGAGGCTTCAGGACTGGGGTCTTACAAAAGGTTAACCACGAGAATGCCACGCTACAAGGCTTTAGCTGTAACTTTTCTCAGTATTATTTCACTATTAATAACCTGATCCCTACTACAATAATGAACACCATTGTCAACTGTCATGACTGAGTATGCTGGCTGACCAGCAAAACTCTTTTATGTCTTTGCTCACAAAGTGTATTACTGGTGCTCTCAGACAAAAGCTCATGAAGTATCTGCAAGATCTGTATACGTGGTTAGAGATGTGCTAACTAAGAACTTGAAGTTCTCTTTTATAAATACTCAGTAGCAAGCCTAGGTCATTTTAAAGCATTTCTTCCTGGAAAAAGCAGCACAGCCAACAAAAGTATGGAAAGAAATGAAAACTGCTCACCTTTTATACAGCATCTCTGTTTACCTGGAGATTCAAGCTGGTGCAGGCTTTTACAGATCCTCCAGTTCTGCCCACCTCTATGGCAATTATTTCACCTCCAGCTCGGTCCTATAGATAGAAGAAGGATTGCAGCAGGATTTCTTACTCAGGAGTTAGTATCTCTTGAGGAATTTAATTTTGTTTGTTGGTTATTTAGGCTTCATCTGATTAGGTAAACCAGTCTGTTGTCTTAGAAACTAGTCGTAGATTCAGTAGTGAGTACTGTCCCTCATTTTGTTCCAGATGCTCTATTTTGCATTCATACTCTTGATAAGGATCCTCAAGGAAAAAGAAGAAAGAAAAAAGAGTATACCTTCATTATCCACTAAAAAATGAAGTCTTGTATCCTAAATTCTCTACAAACAGGCTTCTTTGGTTTCTGATCTCTGTGATGGTTATGAAAAAATAAACATGTTCAAGAGCTGGAAAATATTTCAGATATACAATCTATTTTCAAAAGTAAGAATGCAGCTTAATCCTAGACATTAAAATATTTTTGCTAATATAATGTCTTTAAGTAAAATTGGTTAAGCTTAAACCACCATACTTTAAGAAAAAACACTTTCTTCAATTTTTTTCCCACTATATCAAGAACAGGGAATTGCAATGAACTGTTGTTGACATTAAAGAGAAGATGATCAGTAAAATGGCCTTCCCATTTCCAGATGCTGGCAATAACAGTGCAAAGCAATACAGTGTACATATTGACGTGATCTTTGTGAATATCTGGCAAGTGTGGAGCATACTTGAGATGAAGGCAGTCTCTGCACCACAGTTCTTCCAATCACAAAGAAAGCAGAGAGTGAGACAAAGAAATAAAGCCCTCAGATGGTAACTCTGCAGCTGGGAGAGACAGGATACTGTTGAGCTGAGTGATACCTTTCAAAAGAGACAAAGTTAAACTGATATTACTTATCCACATAAAATGATTTTATATACTGATTATACTTGTGCCTGGTTGGTTCTTACACAGTCATCTATGAAGCACTTCTGCTGAATGCAAGTGACACTCAGAGGTTGATCTAGTCCTCAATTACATCTAACAACATGTTAGATTTAATCATCATTATTGTACACTATCAACAGCCTGGCTTAGTTTTAAATTTTACAACTGTATTTATGTCTAACAAAGTTTATGTGCCTCTTACTTGGATAAGCATTGGTGAAGGGTGTCCTGGTTAGACACAGAACACTCATTTGTTTCCAAGTTAAGTAATTTCAGATTTGATATCAAGTGAGACGCTTCATTTCTGAGTTTCTTTCTCCCACAGCCTGATCAATCTGCACTGACAACTAGGCTTTCTAATTGCATTCTGTTAAGGGTTTGCAGCTGATGGCACAGGACTATACAGCTATGGCAGAATGCTTTACCAACATTTTCCCCAAGGAAAGCTACGACTGCTTACTTGCCAGTTGAATTATTAAGCTCATGGCTGAAGTTTCCGTCAAGTGAAGAGGAGCTGTATGAACAATGCCAACTGGAAGAGTTCTCAGGCTAAAATAAAGAAAAGAAACAAAGAAACAAACAAACAAAACCTACAGTGTTAAATGAGAAAAGGAAGGGAATCGTAAGCTCTGAAGAGATTTTTCTCACCCTCTAAAATAAAAATATTTTGGAGCCCAGAATACAATGAGGTTAAATAAGGTGGGAGCCCTCCACCTCATGCTTGAGAAATATACATGCTAAGATTATTTCTCTTTAATGAACCAGCCTAAGTTGACCCATCTTTCATCTAAACTGTATTAACGTGAGCCCCTTCACCCTAAGAACCTTGTGTGGAGTACAGACATGAGTACTTTTCGGAAAAGAGATTAACCATGACCAGGATTGACAGTGTACCTGAGAGTACAGGCTAAGCTCTTTATGACTCATTCTTCACCTTAAAAAAATAATAGAAAAATGTTATTCTTGAAGGAATAAGGTGAATGTCAAGAAAGTTTGCCAGAATTTCTTCTAGATAGTTCAGTCACTTTCTTTGATCTCATGGCCTAAAAGACCACTGTTTTTTGTTGTGCTATACCTATGAATAAAGATAAAAGGTGTCAAACCACATTTGTGGATTACCCAAAGCACTTGCTTTGCAGGAGTTCCAAGAATTGTGTACTAATACACAACAGGAAATTAAAGCAGAAACGCCTACTAAAAATAAGATAGTGTTGATAAACATACTGTCATTTACAAGACAAAAAAAATTTGAAACACAAACCTGTCATTTTATACTTGACAATGCCAAACTGAGAGGTCAAGGTGAGGTGAAAAGATTATATTGACAAAAATATCTTTGCTTCAGCCTTTATATTAAAATGCTCTTCAAGTTTTACCGTACTAAATAAAATCGAGACCATTATTTCAATATCATCACACTTCTGGGCAGAAAGGAACAGTACATTTTGGAGAACACGTAGATACACCTGCCTCTAGAGAGCCCAAGTCGAAATGAAACTTCTTGGTTTGCTGGCAGGAACTCCTGGAACAGGTAGCCAGGTATGACATAGCCTTCTGATGGGATGAACCCCTATCCCACAGCTCATGGAGGACTTCAGCCAGCCACTCCTCTACCCTGGCTCTCCAACCTCACTTCCTTTATTTAACCCATGGCTTTCAGAATCTTCACACGCACAACATTTTTTTTAGTGTCTCCTTGCTGTCTACAGGTTATATTTATTTTTAGTGTTGTGCATATATGCCCAGGTCAGCAGCTATTGCAAGCAAGAAAATATATTCTGTGCTGGAAGAGCAATGGAGTCTTACTCCAGTAAGACAAATAGCCAGGCTCTGCTTTAAATAATTGAGGTGTCCATCACTCTATCATGTGAGCACTGTTTCTAAATAATTGTACAGAAAAACTGTTAAGTATAATCAAATGTAATTTCAATCCCTCCATATCCTCACACAGTTCCCTTTAGGATTAGTTTTAGACTTCTAAAAACATTAGATTAAGCACAGATAGTGAAAAGGCATTAATTAGCTCCATTTGTTCATTTTATGAAGCTCTCATTTTGTGAAATGAGATACAATGAAGGATGCTGAAACACGTGGATCGGTATATTAAAGATATTCTCATCACTACCAATACACTTTTGACCAAAACCGACAGCAATCCTAAACCAGAAGTAGGTATCAGCAGAGAAAGTTTGGTCTCACTACAAGAAAACCCTAACTTAAATTATTGTTCTTTTCCTCCTTTCTCTCTTGCACACATTTATTCACCTTCCAAAATCATGGAAACAGAAGTATCTTAGGATAAGTCAGATAGATTTAAGAAGTGCTGAGAAGTACTTAGGAGAAAATCTGTGCCAAATCTGCAGCTTCAGAAAGTTCCATAAGAATCTGGATATCTGAATCCTACGGAAATGCTGTGTTACCTTAATTATTAATATTCTATATGGATTGGTTATTAATTGGTATTCCTATATCATACACAGGAATGGGCACTCGAGCTATTAAGTCTCCCTGAGACCTCCTTTTAACCAACAGGGTTAGTGGGAAGTAGCTGACAAACTCAAACTGATACATTGTCTCACTATATTACACACAGGGTAAATTGTTTTCATATTCTAATCTTAAGTCTTATTTTGGAAGGGGAAAAATCTTTTCTCACATGTACACAGCAATATGAGAAAAGAAAACCATGATGCTCTGCATCGAACATAATTAATGCACATTTAATATGGAAGTTATTATGTAGTAATAGACAATTATTAAAAACACACATTAATTTCTGTCCCTTTCCACATGCTAATTAAATAACCTCCTTTCGGAATCTATGCTTCTATTAACGCTTCTCAGACTGAAAATCAGAACCATTCTTGTAAACACGTCAACTTTCACAATGGTTTTCAGATGGTCATCTCCTGAGAGGAGGGAGATGACAGATGCTGATGCACAGTGCTTTTCTGCTGTCTCGTCTTAACTTATTCACTTGCATGCATTTATGTGTCCCAAATCATCATGTAGTGGCAATACAATTAGGAAGCACTACGACTCCACTGTATTTAGGCTCCCATCAATTAGTTTCCTTTTTTATATGATTTCCTTGTTAACTTTGCAGCAGGCTCTAAAACACCATAGTCTTATTAGGCAATATTAAATGTGTACACAGAAGTCATTTTTTTAATATAGCATCGCAAATTAAAGCACTAGCAGCACTAAGAATTTGCAAATAAGCATTCAGTTATAGATGCGTCATGCTGCATTTGTAACTTATTTCAGTCACTTCCCATAAACATTCAAATGAACACATTTATCTTCACACAAATATGCATTGAAAAATACAAGAAGTGATGTGAGTAATGATATGGCCATGCAGCTGCATAAGTCCTTATGTTAGATGGCTTTGTGTGTAGTTTGAAAGCTTTTTGTGGGGTTATAGTTCATCAGATCACAGTAGAGAAAAAAAATAGTATGTAATTTCCTACTCAATATATTACTGACATTCAAATAGTTCAAAGATAATTGATTTGTAACAGAACACAAAAGCGTGGATTGAAAGTGACAGTAGAGTCACTCCACTCACTAGAGTGGAGACTTTAGATAGGCAAACTATAATTTGCAAAGTCAATTTGCACTGAGATAAGAATAATATGGTATGGCAGCTAATACTAATTTCAAACAGTTCCTTCAGTAATGTATGGATTTCTTTAATCTACAACCTTGTCTTTTTATGTCATACTGTCTTCACATTTCAGATGTGACCATTCTATAGCTTTAAAAATGTCTTTAATAGGAATTACAGCTAAGTATTACCTGTTACCATTCCTTTGAAATATCTGTACTTCTCTTATATTTTCAGGCTGATAAATTTAAAACTAAGAAAACATGCATTTCCCATCAAAACCACTTACAACAATTTTATGAGTTGTTTAGATCAATTAATCCTGATACAACTTTCATTTATGGTGTAGTAAATATGTGCTGTATAATGAACGCATTTAATTTAAATTTCATTTTGCTCTGCTTTTTCAAACTAATCCAGTATCACCTAACACAAAGCTGATAATATTATTGTCCAATAACTACTATCAAACGAAAATCAAATAAGATGCAAGTTTAGACATTTGTGCAGCAAAAGATGTCAACAGCCACTTGAGTTTAAGCATGCAGTGTCTTTTATGTTAAAATCATTATGGATGCTCACATGATTAAATCTAAGCAAGCCACAAAGTGGTAAACTGGATCAGGACCCAAAGATTTAAAGAAAAAAATCAATCCTTTTAAAGCCACCAAGAAATCCAAGTAGAGAAAGCCTGGGTTCTCACTAACCAAGATTTAGGAGCAGAGTCAAAAATGATTAACTGGAATCAATTTGCACACATTATATGCACCGTATTCAGATCCCAAAAATTACTTCATATCAGTGAATTCCATCTGTACTTCCATTCAATGCAAGGTCTAAGACTGATTGTCCCCTGCATCTATGAAAAGATATTATAAATACACTAGGTTAGTAAAATTTGATCTACTTAAAATTATTATAATAATAATAATGTACAAAACCTCACTCCTGTTTTTTAGGGAAATAATCCAGATGGAATAAATTAGCAACATAACCTGACAAAAAAATCCATTCAGATAGGGCATAATGTAATATAATGACAAGTTGGCTGGAATGAGAACTGGGAAATATAGGTTTTAAACAGAATGCTGTCAGTGAGAACATGGTCCTCAGTACTAAAATAGGTAGGTAAAAACTCATTTTCTTTGCTGGCAGAATTGTCCTCAGCTGAAAACTGTGAGATTGTATTACCAGAGAGTTAAGCTAACAAACCCCCAGAGAGCTAAAGCAAATATTTGCAAGTTCAGTTCTCTGTTTATGTGGCTACTCAGCTTTTGCCAGTCTTTTACCAGTCCCCTCTCATCTCTCACCTCCCAACTGAATTGGTTCTCAGTCTGGGGCAAGTCACTTCATCTTTTTGTTTCTCCTTCCATACCTTACCCACTCAGAGTAAGAGCTCTGCAGAACAGTGCAGGCATGATCTCAGTTGGTACTTCTGGATGCTTCTGTAATATGAACGCTAACAATAAATCAGGAGAGGATAATGGAAGTGTCAACTGATTCCTAAGTGCAGCAGCAGAGCTGTAATGCACTGTGCTATACCCTACATGAAACATTATTCTTCAAGGTCTTTGCACAGTATGGTTTATTCCACTACAATAATAAATGTATTCATGATGCATCTCCAAGTATTACCCAGCGTTAAAAATTAATCACGGTAATGTTACTTTCCCTTCTCCCCAACAAGAAGATAATACTTTTTGGATGTGATATCACTCCGTATAGATTTTGACAACCTGGAAATACTTTAATGAAATAAGACTGTACTGGAAGCGCACGATTCATCTTGAGGCAGAACTATATAAAAAGAGAGTGCTGAAATAAGTGTGGCAATTCAATTTATATCTGTTTAGCTGTGCTTATTTATATTGTTTTTCCTAACAGTTCTAGATTCCAGCAGGTATTTCCTTTGCAGTTCCTCCCATTTATCATGATCAATAGTTTCTAAGAGGTTCATGAGTTGATACAAGCTAAGCAGGAAATGTCAGCAAATGTATGTATCACTAGCACATATAGACAAACTGGAGAGCAATCTATGTGTAATTTTTAATTCTCCATTAAGGCAACGGTGCTTTTTCAAAATTTGAGATATTGCTGCTGATTCCCTTGTTTCTCTCACAAATGAGTAAACCTGGTTCCTCATAATCCCATGAATGCAACTGCAAAGAGTATAAGATAATCATTAGCATTTTCTATTCATGCTGTTCTTTTTTACTGGATGCTGGCTCAGCCCACAGTACTCTTCGTTCTATTTCAGCAGGTTTGGCAGGTTTTATGATTTTGTAAATCCATCTGAGCAACAAATGTTTTCCTTAAATGCCAATAAGTCCTGCCATGTAGCTGTTTTCAACGTTATCTCCTAATTTAGCAATGTTCAAACAAAATACATTTATTAGTGTGTGTCCTTTTTACAAATCAGTGCCAACAGACCTTACAGTGAATATCCTGTAGTTTTACTAGTATTTTCTGTATGTTCCCAAGAAAATTTAGTGCTTTCCCTTAGTTCCCTCTACTCTACAAAAATATCTTTCTCATACTACTGATCACATCTATTAATCCTCTTAGCAAAAGACCTTCTTTTTTCCATCGCTAATAATTTTTGAAGCCTAATATATAATTTTCCTGAGCATGATTCTTTGTCAGCTTTTGATCATTCTAATTGCCTTATATCATCTGCTCTCATACAGTGATAAAGACTTTTAATGTTTCATGTGCTAGGAACGAAAGAGAAAAAATGTGAGTGAAAATCGCTTTGTTCCTGGAATATTACCACCTCCACAGTTCATAATCATTAGGGGGAAGAATTCATTTTAGCCCTCTGTTATGTCAAAGTTTCATCCTTTCAATGGCCCCACTGTCTCTTTGCAATTTCGTTCGCTTCGGCAGCAAAATGAATTGATCATTGCTGCTCCTTTTGCCACCTACTATTTCACATGCTACTTTAACATCTCAGAATAATGATTTGTACTCATTTCTTTAATTTTTCTATGAACTGTCTCATGTCTTTTTAAAATATAGTTTCTTGTATCTATGTATAATAAAAAAGTATCATCATTACGTTTGCCGTGGACCTGAATTTTACAATCCCAGTTTTAACATCCTATTCTCCCTTACAAGGACACACTTTACGAAGTGGAGATTTAAAAACATGACTGAACCTGTGCAGATTTGCCCAGCGTTTTGAGTTCTGTCCTTTGAGAAGTTAGAAATGGCTCCTAATAGCACAGTCTCTACCACCATTCAAGTTATGCCGCCCTTGAATTTCAGACTTCAGAAGCATCTACCAGAAGGTTACACCAAGCACCACCAGAATCCCAATTAAAAAACTTTCCAGATTATCTTCCAGTGATTTCGTAGCCCACTTAGTTCAAAAGCAAATTAACTAATCTTGTGATTTTTTTCTTACTTTTTTTTTTCCCAGGCAACTAAAACTGCTCATAGAAACAAGGCAGCTTAAATAATTTTTTTCTCCAGAAGGACTTCACAGGTTCACAGTGGAATTAGTGTTCAAAACAAAAGGCAAAATCCAAAAGGAGACAGAGAAACAAACACTTCTGCCCAGGAATAGTCCAAATCCATTAATTCCCAGGACAAGAGGGCATGGGCATAAGCTCTGCCAGGGGAGGTATAAGTTAGATATTAGAAAGCAGTTCTTTACAGAGAGAGAGATCAGGCACTGGAATGGCCTGCCCTGAGAGGTGGTGGATTCACTGTCCCTGGAGGTTTTTAAGATGAGGCTGGATGTGGCACTGAGTGCCATGATCTAGTAATCACAGTGGGGTTGGATCAAGGGTTGGACTTGATGATCTGAGAGGTCTCTTCCAACCCAGTTAATTCTATGATTCTATGATTATCCTAACTTAAATTAGTGAAATAGTCTGCCCGTAGTACAGTGAATATTTGTTTTTAATAACTAACTCCAACAATAGGAGGAATAACAAGATAACAACACTGGTTTTAGAAGATAATTGGAATTGTTCTTCCTTGCTGGCTGCTGAATTTTCACAAGTCTGAATTTTCGCAAGAAGGGACATAACTATGTCTGCTATATCCCAGGATACAGAAGATATCTTCTGGATATTAGCCTGTCACAGTTTTGTCAAGCTCCTATTTTGGATATTGCTCTACTGTATAGAACTAAATGTTTCATTTGGACAAGAGAGACTCAAATGCTGCATGGTCTGGTGGCTACAGCATCTGCCTAAAAGACTCATATTCCACTAACAGTTTCAGAGAAAGGAGCAAGAAGGAATGACTTAAAAACGTTCTTCAATATTTCTGGTGGAGAATTTGTCTTAGAGGTCCTGAGCACAGTGGCATAACAAGGCTGTGATACACTGGAGGAAACAAAGGTCTACTAACAAGGTCTACTTCTGAAACAGGTAATCTTGCATCTTTTACAAAGTACAAACTTAAAAGATTTGAATTTTAATTTGTGTAAATTGTTCAGTCACACAACTGTGCTCAGACTAAAAACTCCAGCATTGTCAGTGTATTCCTTTCTTTAGTTCTTTTGGTTTCATCATGTGAAACAGTTTTATTTTTAATCATAAAAGAACTAATTATTACTATATTACTATATTGCTATAGGCCAAAAGAAAGTAAGTGCACATCAAACTCGGCGGTTACTTTCAGCAAGTCTAAACATGAAAAATGCGTTGTTCTCACTAAAGTTATTTTGCAGGTCCTTTTAATTAAATAGTACAGATCTATGTGAACATTTTTAAACTGGTCTGCAATATATTTCTTGTGATTTAGCTTAAATCAGTAAGAAATCTACAAAGCTAAATCAATAAAAGCCTTTTGTAAAACCATTTAGGAGTAGCTATATGAGGGTTTCAGGATTGAACTAAATTGATTTATTTAAATGTGAGTTCAATTAAACAGGTGCAGCTTTTGTAGAGGGCCTAAAGGTGTGACATATTGTCTTGTCTGCACTGACTCCATATCTACTTTTAATGTTTATTAGATTTTTAATCTTGTTACTGTTATGGGCCTTCTTCTGAAAGGGAAAAATGCCAACCTTATTTATACATACTGTGATCTATCCCTTGATCAAGAAACAATTGTTACCTGTTCGTAATCTCTTAAATACCTCCAATCAAATTCCAAAATAAACATTACTCATTAAGGTGGCAAGAAAACTGATTAGTCAACTAAGCCATTAGGATAATGAGTTCATATTGTTCAAAGAATGGTTTTCTTCAAGGCTACAGGTAGAACACAAACACCCTGACCATTACTAGTAGGCCTAGCGACAGTTTTTTACCCCTCGTCACCATTAGGTGATCTCTGGGGTGGACCATGAGAGCTGTGGTGGGATTAGAAACCAGAAGCTATTCACACTTGCAGAGATTCACAGCTGTTGCATTCTGCAGGGCACATCATGAAAATGAACATGTAAATGACATAGTCTTAAGATATTGTAGTATATCATAACGGTGATGGATGTCAGGTACTCCAGCCAGCTTAATACATCTAACTGCACTTTTGTTTAGTGGTCAGTCCCCCAAAAAACAGAGAAGAGTGTGTTATGTATGACCTGCCTACCAATTAGCAGAACAATGATGTTCTTGCATTACCAAAGATTATGGATTCTGGTCCACAGACAGAGGTATTGCTGATTTTCCTGACTGCATTGTTCACTAGCTGACACTTTCTCAACACAAGGGGGAATCACTCTTTTGTAATTTTATGAGATGTTAGATACCACTTCAAAAGCTTAAAAAATAACAACTTCTTCAAAGCTACTACTGCCTTTCCAAGGAGTTTCCTTCCCTCAGTTCTCATGAATATCTAGAGGGATTTAGGATTTTCAATAAAAGTAATACGTTGCCAGAATTACCTGGAAACTGTTCTGTTTTTATTTGTCCCTTTAAAAAACATGGTGATCATGAAATAGTGACCTTGGAAACCCCCAGACCTCAAGTTTGTGGTACTATCTTTAACAAAGTTTAACCAAAATGATCTGAATGCCTCCAGGCACATTTGCCTGAAATTAAATTACTATTTCTTGAAATATAAGCAGATTTATTGAAAGGACCTGCTGTTACATTTCCAGGTACACCATCATAATAATCACATTATTCTCTACAACAGCATAGAAAAATGCATAAAAATAAACATTCTTCTAACCCTATGTTAAATTCCAAATATAAATATAAAGATATATTTCTACCAGGTCAGCTGTGGTTTTGTGAGAAAACTAAAATGTTCCTCTCTTACATCTTTAATAATAGATAGCCATGGAGCCAGCTATGCAACCAGCGGGAGAAAAAAATTAAAATAAATAAATAAAGAAAGGAAGAAAGAAGAAAAAGAACTGTAACAATTAATTCATAACTATGCCATTTATTGCAAATTAACAGGTATCTTCACATTTTAAGGAGTATGTTCTAAGTAATAACCATTTATACAGAACTGTAAATGTATGCAATACATTACAAAAACCTAAAGACATGTTCCTTTGTCTGGATTGTTTACAAGTTACCAGTGATAAATATTCTAATCAGCTTTTATACCTCTACTCTCAGGGTGGCACCGCAGTGCCTTTCTATTAGTACATTAAGTTACATGACTAGCATTTTTCTGTCTTTCTTGCCCCAGGTGGAAAATTGCATGTATTTAAAAATAATTAATATTTTATCTTTTATCTATGCTGTGCATGCACTTTCATTAGCAAATGCAGGCAGAATATCTCTCACATTTTACTGTATTGAATTTAAACTACTAGACAACCCTATTGTATTAAAATAAGTATATTTATATGCTTAACTGGTGGACATAGAAATGTCTTGAGGAATACGTTTCACACCCTTAGCAGCAAACATTTTTCATTACCCATGCTCCAGAGTAACCATGCATGAAGACTTTGGATGGATTTTCAGATATGCACAGCAGTGGCCTAACTTTGCTTCAGCTGGAAGTTTTATCACGTAGTGTAAGGGGAGCAGAGTTGGGCCACTGCTTAGTGTGTTTGCAAACTCCAGGCACTGAAGACAGTGTGAGAGCATTAGCACACCAGAGAGCCCAGGAGTTCCTGACTGACTGCTCAGGGACTTAATTAATCTGCCCCAGTTCCCTCCCAGTCTGATGTAGCTCTTTGTTCACCTCCATACGTAGGAATTGCAAATTTCTTACTGCTACACCAAGTGTAGTCACCAATAAGAGTTTGCTGTTTCTCGTAGGCAGTTACAGTTAACTTTACCACTTTCCAGTTTACAATAGGATGGAAACCAGAAAATTTTAAATCAGAAAAAAATTACATCACCTCCCACATAGGGTTACACCAAAACAACATCTGTGAGTTACCCAAAGAAATTCTGTGCCTGTACTGCGCTAATTTGTGTATTACACTGACTATTCATTATGCTACTGTCTTATTAAAACTCTCTCTTTCATTTCCAAGACATAACCACCCAGAGATTTCAAATCTCAGTCAGTTGTAGAATACATATTTTAATCAGGTTGAATAGGAAAATTCTGATACTCCAAAATGCTTTTTCTGCTGGAGACATGACATAAAAGGGCATTTTACTAAAGATGCTCATAACTTAAATTGGGATTAGATCTGTACAACTTTTCAAGGAAAACATGGAAACCCTTATCGAGTTTTGAAAGATATGAAAGTCAGGGCAGTTGTCAAAAGTAATAAATGGGTCCTTCTATTTACTCAGTGTGCTTCTAGCATTTGCTTGGGAACCAGACTCCCGAGAACAGACTGATAAAACTCAGAGGTCAGGGAGACGTTATACTATTACATAGGAAACTATGCTACTATTCAGATATCCTACCTGGATTTTTCTAAGAGTTAAATACAAAACTTATTTCTCCCTATTTTTTTTTTTTGTGCAGATATCTCTTTTTCTCTTAAAAAAAAAAAAAAAAAAAGTTGAGGAAAAAGTGCTTTATAGCAAAGTATCACAAACTGTAGAGAAAAAATGTAAAGAGATTCATTAACAAGAAAACATTTTTCAAAGAGTGATCTGAAATATGCAGCAGCCTGATGTTCAGAGTACACTGCATTACTGCACTGGTGTACACAATCCATTCTGCACTGGTGCATACATTCTCACAGCCCCATCCCAAAACCCAGCAGTCATTTCAAAATAATCTCTTGAATCGAACTTCACTAATTCATGTTCCTATAGTTCTAAAATGACAAAGTTTTGAACTGCATTCCTCCTTCACACACCCAAACCTGTTCACAGAACTATATTTTTCATTTGTAATATCAAGAGGTGTGTCATTATCATTCAAATAGCTTCATTGTTACAATACTATCATGATTAGCCCTTTCAGAGAACTTCAGAGCTCTGAAAGACTGATGAGGCAGATTTTCTCATGGATGTACATCTTCTCTTCCCCTTATATCTATACAACCATAAAGTCACCTTTTGCCTCACCCCTTCCTTTACCCTCCTGTAATCCACCTGTCGTTCCAAGCATCCCTATTACTCTTCCACAGGCCAAAAGATAGCACAGGCAGTCACTATACAGTTATTTTCATGCTGATTGACTTGCTGTGTGTGGCCAGGGGATATAACATCTGAGTTGTTCCTGGATATTCCTCAGAGCACAGGGAGGACAAACATGGCTTTTTGCTCTTCTTCCCAGGTTTAGGTTTTCATGAAACTTGAAATTTCAAGATTCCTACCTTCTTTCCAATTTAAATTGGTTCAAAAGCTACTGGGAAGGGATTAGCAGACAAGCAATAAGACAGCTTTTACCTCTGCCCTCAAAAAGACAAGAAATACCAGTACCATTCAATGGTTCACCAGCAAGTAAAGGCAGCAATCATATAGCAATTTTCTACCAGAGGAAACCAGAAGTATCTCACAATTACTCCTAATGAGGTCAGAATTTTGTCAGAGTAACATGAGTATATTCAGAAATATTATTTCCAAGATCAGAGATCACCCAGCCCTGTCACTTTCCCAGTACTTAATAGGGCATGTATGTTATAGCAGAGAGCTAGGACAGCACACCCTTCAGCGTTAAACTGTTATCATTTTAAGCCAGCTATACTTATGAACTTTAAATTCTGTTAGGACATCTATTCTTGATTACAAAGTAAAGTAAATCCCTGTGGCAGAGGTGCAACAAGACATTTACAGACAAACAGTACTTGAATAAAGGTACACTCCACGTGTCATTGTTGATCCAGGTTTTTTAAAAGTTTATGCCTCCCTAAAACGTAGAACATCCTTTTTACCTGACATATAGAGGTTTTGAGAAGAAAAATTTAAAAATCTATGAACGCCGAACACAATCATGTTGGCAAAACCCGAAATCAGTAAGAATAAAATAGTGAACTCCTCAAGTGTATGTTTTAGGACGTTTGTAGGGCACAAAGATCTTCTAGCCACGTTAACATCACTAGACTGGTTCCAAATTTTGATAAAGAAAAAGAACATTTTTAACTGAAGCAAATTTACAGGTCTCTAGTCTGTTTTAACAGGGGTGTACAGATCAGCTTTGGACTGTGTGTGCAGCAAGACCGTACCTGCTGATGGAGCCCCAGAACTCCTTGTTGTGAAGCAGCAGAGCCTTTCCAGCTGGAGGCTTAGGACCAGCTCTGCAAGTCTGTGCTCATCACTCTATCTGGTACTCACCAAAAAGCCTGAAAAGTATTATTAATCATCTCACATTTGACAGCTTACTGTCAATGACTGTCCTCAAAAAATAAAAGTCTTACAGAATTGTAGCATCTATTATTTTACAGATATATCTAACATTAATTTTTAAATAAAATAACACAATGTTGTCTAATCATTTCATAATCAATTTAAATATTATTTTCTTTCATTTTTTGACCTTCCTCCATTAAAAGACAAATCTGTGCAAATGTATCAACCATAAAACAAGAGCAAATTAAATTGACATTTCATTAGTTTGAATCCAAAGTTATATTAAATCTGGTGGCAAATTAAGATGATATTCTAGAAACTAAAACATCATACAAATGTATGAAGACATTTAATTGCACTTAAGAGAAAATATTTAATCTTAAATCGTGGGGTTTATACTTATATGCACTAACACAGTAACTCCAAGACAATAAAAGCAGCCAGGAAAAACAATATTTACTTCTGTGGCTACAATAAGATCCTTTGGTGAGCAGTTTAGTGAAAAAATATCTACTGAAAATTTTTCTTATTTTGCCAGTATGGCATAAATACAAATATGCATAAGAAATTTACAAATCCACATTTTTATTAATAAGAAGCCTCACAAACTCTCACTCAATAAACACTTCTTGTTACAGTTTTTAAACACAGCAGATTACTTAAACCATGTTTGGACTTCTATTTTAAAAGATAAAGCAGATTTTTCAACCTTGATTCAATTAATTAGTGTATTTTTTTAGAATTAGAATCCAAAAGCTACAATAATTAAAACCATTTGTAGAGCAGGAATGTCTCATTTTTTATGTTATATTACTTCTTCGGTATTATTATAAACTCAGCCTGCCTGATGTGAGTCTAATTTTCTACTCAATCTTAGGTTGAGTCCCACTGGGAAAGTGAGATATTGTGATTATTAAGAAAAGCAGAGAAAGAAGAGATTAAAGACTCCCTGCTAATGAGTAGAAAAGAAAGAGATGTGCCAATCTACAGTGTAGTACCTCTAAATTGAACTGCCAAACAATAAACAACAATAGGAAGTAAACAATTCTTCATTATAAAGAGAGACATTTTTAGATGTTCATAGATAATAAGTGCAGAATGAACAAAAATACTGATAAGAAGAGAAAACATCAGAATAGTAATATACATAGTGGAATTTATAATGTTTGACTACTTCCCCTCAGCCTTTGACAGAACAAATATAATACAGACATCTGGTATATTCACTAAATATTTGAAAACACAGATGAATAATGAAGGTCTAGTAAGATATTGTTAATTTTATTAATTTTATAGCTACTTAGCTGATTAAAATAGGAACATAATTCTTCTCCACTGAGAAGGAATGCAATTGTGCTGTAGAGTGGTATTCAACAACAAAAGCATTGAACTTATCCCAAAGATGGGCAGTTGTGCAGACAAAATACTTAGCAATGACACTCCTACAGTTATTTGAGGTACTCTGGATTTTTAACCTCCAGGTAGGAAGTCCCACAACTCCTGCATTCCCAGAATCTTAATTCCATGCAATTTAGAAAAAGCACTCTGATTACAAAGAAAAATGTCTTTGAAGGTTGTCTGCAATGCAAATTCTCTAAACAATGACACTACAGCATCAGGTAAACTATTTCTGTTTGCAATATTACTGAACAGAGACCATCTCCTCATCAGGACATCACAACACATTTTACAAAGGAGGAAAATTTCTTAGGTGGAGAAAATCACAGTGAAAAAACTAACAATCTCTAAAATTACCCAGTATATTAATACAGCAGAAATAGTAGTAGTAAATATTATTTTAAAACTCACACTTTTACAAAACAACATTTCCTAAAGTGCCGAGAGGAACTTGATGCTACTTGACAGAATAACTACAAAGACTGGTGAAACTGTAGACATGTTCACAACTATTAGTTGGCTGCAAAATATCCCTAAAGTACTCAAGAATCTGAGTTCTCTGTGTTCAGATCTCTCAGGTTTTGTATCATCTGCACATTGCATCACTATGGATGACGTTTATTCCAGGTCACTGACAAACCCTAGAACAGTCTCTGGCCATCCCTAAGACCATGATACCTGTGCCTGTGTGATGATTACTCAACACTCATTTAGCTCCTCTTCATTCATGCAGCATGTAGAGGGATGACTTTGTACTGTTCTAGTTGCTTAATCAAAATTCTTTGGCCTCCCAAGTCCCCCTTTGCCATAAAAAAGCATCTCTACATCAACAACTCTCTAAGATCTGTCAACCCAAACTATAATCTCATCAAAAGGGTGTCATAGCAGCTTTACAGTATCTGTGTTCCACAAGCCTAACAATTATTATTACCCTTATTTCATTCTTTATAACTGAGTCCCTTATCAGTCATGCCATTATTTTGCCTAAGATGGATGTCAATCTGATAGGTCTATAATTACCATTATAACCTCTTTCACCCTTTCAAAATATTGTCTCAGCAACAGATTTCTTCTCATCTTCTGGATTTTTCCAGTGCCAGTTTTACTGAAAAGCAATGGCAATGGTCCTCCAGGATAGATTTTCTGTAACATTTTGACATACTATAAAGAAATGCTGATTTTAAAAGGACCAAGGTTAGCTGCATGTGCCCATTTTCATCCTCATTAATTGTTGAAATAAGGTATTTAAACTTCAGCATCATCACATGACTATCACCCTGTTCCTTTTCCACAGAGAACCAAGCAGAGCATTCTGAATCAGCACTAACTTTGAATTTTAGACATTAACCTGTAACAAGCCCCACTTGGGAAAGGCAGTGAGACAATAAGGGAGCAGTAGATCAGACCCCTGCTTAGGGAGTAAAATGGGTTGGAATTGGAGAATATCAGTCTTATATAACATAGAAAGGGCAAAGTTGTTTGCTTCCCAGTGTGCAGGCTACTAAAGAACCTAGGGATTTGAAGGGACAGCAGCAATTTGGCAGCTTAAGGAGAAAAGTCTCTAGGCACAAATGAAAATCTCTTCAAAATGAAGGCTTGTAAATCCAAAATCTTCACTTTAGTAATTTTTTTTTTCCTCATCTCTAATTATTTACCACCTTACAGGTCCTCTGCTGCTGCTAACCCCCACCTATTTCTGCCTAATCAACAATTTCCCTCGTAGCACTTTCTGTGCCACCTAAATGCACATAGAGGGGATCACTGAATACCCTTTAGCTAGGAAACTAGGTGTCTCAGCTAAAAAAAAAAAAAGTGGACAAGTTAGCATAGAATTCAGAAAAGTAGTTAGTAAATCATGTAACAGAAATGTTTGTTGACTACTGTTTTTTCCTGTGTTTCTGCCTTTTCCACATAATAAGTCAGTAACAGAATTATTTTCAATTTAAAAAGCTTTTTAAAGTCATTAATCAAATGGTAGTAGGTTTCTTCTTGTGTCCTTCTGCTTCCTTTACAAATGTCTTCCATTTCAAACTTCTCATTTATATTCATTTGTTCTTTGCTATCAACTTTCCTTTTTATCCTTTTTGTATCATTTTATATTACAGCTGCTTTCCCTTCCCCTGAAAGCCAGGTAGTTTTTAACTGATGGAAAACTTTCATTAATAAATGCCAATGGACTGATCCTGAAACATTTCACTCAAGACATCTCTATTTTGATAAAACTTTTGTCAAAACCAGCAGAGGATCCAAGAAAAAAACTCAGATGGGATGACCGGGGACTGCCAAAGGGCCATGCACTCTCTCTTCCTGGCTCTGGAGAAGATCCAGCAAGTGCACCAGCAAACACAAAAAATTTCTAGTTACCAAAACAGAAAAATAAAAACAAGACAAGGAAAAAACCAAATAACCAACCAAACAAAAACCCCATCACAACAAAAAACCAAAACCCAAACCACATACTTTAAATTCTCAGTGTTTAAAAACAAAGGAATGTATCTCTCAAATGCATTCAAAACAGAGATATCTGAACAGGGACTGCAAAAATACAAAATCACAGAACAAATTATCTAGGTCTTAGTATATGCTTATCTAAATTACCAGAGTTTTCTTAGTTATCCACAGATCACTCAATTCCAGCATTTCATATTCTCAAATTTGTTCACCAAATTCATTGAAAGTCTCAGGAAGTGATGGGTGGCTTTCTGGGTGAGAGTGACTGACAAGTGCTATGCAGGCAAGTGTGTAATAAATGTCACAGACAACATGGAGGCCTCCTCAGAGAATGATACCACGAGGGACAGCTTGTCTTCTGGCAGTTAGTAAATAAAAATCCAGGGGGAGTCACATGGATTTGAGTTACCAGTCAGTTTACTCCTGCCTGCTCTCTATGGGAATCAGGAGAATAAACAAGTGCTTTTCATCATGGCAATTCCCATCCACAGTGGAAGACAGTGGCTGTTCATAGCAGACTGTTACAAGGAATAATCGGAATTTTGTTTTATCAGCATCCCAGTCATGTGGTTACAACTGCAGTTGTAGCCAAATAGTTATCAGAGACCTAGATTTCCACAAGATGTGTTTTTTAAATGTGCTTATTCTCTCGTCTTTCAAACAGAGTACACAGTGCCATGCACAAATAGCACATGGGATCCTGAAAGTAAAAGTCCTTGAGAGATGTATTAACATGGGCATGACTTTTACTGCCTGTTTTCCTGGGTTATACCTGGCCACAAGAGCAGATGGTTCGCCAAGAGTGCTCTCACACCTCGGTGTAGGCAGCCTCCTTTCAAGCTAAACTGTTCCTACTTAGAATAATGAGCCTTTTTAAAGATGAGGAGCAATACCTAGAGTCTTATTCATTGAAACCTGAACACCAGGAAAGCCTTGGAATGCACACACAGTTGTCTTTTGGTCTTGATGTCCCTAAGACAGTTGACAGGCCTGAAAGAACTGTACTCTCTAAAGCTGTCCTAGGAACTGGCACCTGAACACAGCACACACACTTCGAGAACAATCCCTGCCTACTGAGGCTGTGTGAGAGGCTAAAGCCAGCAGATGGCACTCAGAAACATGTACCAGGCCCGGATGAGAGCAGGATCTTCTCTGCTACACAGCTCTTTCTCAGCAGTACCTTCTCCTCATAACCAGACAAGCACAAACAAATAAGGAAAATAAATTTGTGTTATGCAGAAAGTCTGGAGTTTAACCCAATATCAGAGAAACATCTATGAACTCCTTGTCCCAGGTGAAATACCCTGTCAATGTCACCTCTAAAGTCACATTCATACAGCTCAACCAGGAAAATTCACATACTGTCTGCTCCATTTTGTTTTCTTTACACCAGTATGATGTGCCTATGCAAAGGGAATTTCCGTGCTTTTTTGCATTTCTTCAGTTCCAAGAGGGAACAAATTTTATCAGTCTTCTGTAACAGGTATGGGATTAGAATCTTTTTTCCACTGCCTTCAGTGTTCATCAGTGAAATATCTGAACATCTGTAGGCAATCGTACCACTTCAATAAAGAAGATGATTAGTTTTCTAATATTTTTCTGCTTCCTTCCGCCTTTCCTTTCAACATGTAGTAGTTTGCTCAAATTAGCATGTGTCCAAGCTCAAAAATAAAACTTGTTATAAAGTTTGTCTGCATTAGCAGACATTTATCACTGCTTTATTAATGATTAAACCAAGGTTTCTTCAGTTTGTGAAAAGGCATCACTAATGGTCACCAGCCTCCTCTCTCAGTAAATAATAAGAAAGCAGTGTTGCCTGTCATTCTGAGAAAGACACTGAACCTAAGGCTGCCACTTTAAGCTCAGCTCTCATTATTTATTCTCTTTCTTCTACACAGACCGTTATCAAAGTAGACTTCCTTTCAGATTTCACATTTTTTAAAAGTTTAAAACTCGACATTTACAGGTTCGTGTTTTCTCCCTCAATTAGACTTTGGGGGGGGGGAGAGGGGGAAGACCTAAAAAAAATTTGCCAGGTTAGATCACATTGCTAAAATTTATTTCCTACACTTTTATAGTTTCTTCCCAAGGCTGTGAATTACAGTTTACAGAGGACCCTACATATGGGTTGTTAAGAACAAAGCCCATACTTAACACTCTTTCTAAAAGACCGTCCATATTGATTCCTAGATCAAGCAGACTCGCTAAAGTGGTAAGACAGACAAGGTAGTAAGAAAAGTCACAACAGAAGCTCTTCATTCAGATTTATACAGTACTTAGCTCGTGAGATACAACTATTAAGCTCAGAAGTACTTCAAGACATAATAAAAACTCATAAAGTGCTTCAAGATCCTTCATACTCCAACCACAGAGTCAGTGTTGCCAAATGTGTCTCCCGATAAGAGAGGGAAATGCTAAATGCTCAGATTTAATTTTTTAAGTGATACAAACCTGTATTTTGTTACCTCTAAATGACCAGATGGGATATTTCAGAGATGTTTTTTGTTTTCCTCCCAACAGGAGGGATAAATATAACATAAAGCTAAATTGTTTCTGCCTTGTTGCTTTTATTAAAACAATTACACTGTGTATATCCAGAATAGCTATGGGGACTCTTTTTTTAAAAAAATTTTGTTAATAATTTCAGTTCAACATTCAAATGAATAAGCAAATGAATTCTAGTTAAGGAATTGGTTAAGTGGCTTTACAAAGTGCTTACTTTTGGGTAAGCCAGACACAAATTTTACAGTCCTGATTAAATGACTCTCAACTGTGAGGAAATCATTTTCCACATCGTTGAGTCAGAGATCTGACAAAACAGTCAGATTTCAAAAGCAACGCTCAGAAACTGTCAGCCAGCATAGAATTGTCACCTAATTCAAACTTTAGGTTTTGCAAGTTTTGTCTTAAAAAATATTACTGCCCCAATTACTCTGCTGCTCTCATCACACAAAAAAATTTAATTTAGTTAAGGGTGAAACAAATAAAATATAACAATTTTGTTATTTATATAACAAATATTGTTATTATAAAAGAGAAAAAAAGCAATCTTTATGTTTGTATTTCCTCTTTCTGATACTTTTAATGTAGCATAGTCTTTAACGGAGAAATCATCCATGTTACTGCTGGATTGCATATTTTGCTTACAGCCATAAATTAAATATTAAGTAAAAGTGAACTGCTTTTTAAACATTAATTAGATATTACATACCTACTGTACAGTAGATGACAGAGAGGGTTCTATGTTGATCTGACTGTTTTAATTCATTCTGGCTGACTTAATTACACAATTTATTCTTTTTTCTTTTATTTCAAGTGGATGGTAAATCTTCAAAAACTCTGTCTTTTTCTTAAGATTAAAAGAAACCCTGCAATACAAGAGAGAATTAAGAATGGTACATTATTAGTGATTTACATAGAACACATAGTAGCTGGTTAATAATTTTTCTATGTGTGATCAGGTCAATTCTGTGCAAAAAAAAAAATCCCCCAACACTCAGAATCAATTTTATTGCCCTTAACGAAAACTCAAATTCCAAAAATCTTATTATTTGAGGCCTTTTAAAATGCAAACACATAGAATTATTTATATATATATATATATTTATATACATATTGAATATATTTGCACCCATCCTTGCTGCTAACTGTCTGAAATACAGACTGTTAGGAATGCATCCTGTTCCTAAGTGTCCTACAGGGGTAAATGTCCAGGATCCTTCCACATGTCTACAAAGAAAAAACCTTTGAACAGACACTTACTAAGACACAGGGATATTTTCAGACTTTGATAAGAAACAAGTTTTCGTTTCTGTCAGTGATAGTAGCTTGAAGTCTGACTTTATTGCTTTTATGATACCTGCCTTGATTAGAGAAGTAGAAAACCAGCATAATGAAAACATTAACACGGCAAATTTTATTAGACAGTTGGGATCCATAATGAGGGACAATGTTTTTTCTCAAATAGAAATAGTTATAAATGCTTATACATAAGTTTATAGAATTCCAAATGAAAAGCATGTTTAAAAGTTATAGAAGGTGTAAGGTAGTTCCTCTTTGCCTAAATTTGGGGGGTTTATTTTTTTCTACAGAAATTTTTACAAGCCTTAGACTCAACAAATGACATGGGTGTCAGAATATATTTACATAGACTCTAACCAGATATAAGATGCTGACATTCGGAAAATATTTTTTCTTCTAATCAGATTTTTATCAAAGAAATAGAGTCCTTCATTCTAAGATGAGTGACTATTATTAGTTGGTTCCCTAATCAAATCCTCCTCCTTTCCCAGCTTCCGATACAACTGTAAGTTATTTACTCATAGAATAAGCCCTGCACCAAGTTAATGAGATGTACAATAAATGCATCATTAATTTATGCTAGATACGATTCTGTTCCTCTCATATCTATTGTTGTTATCTTCCCACAGCACTCAAGCTAATTCTAATTGATGGTTTCCATCAGCAAATTAAAAAACAATATGCTTCAGACTATAGTGATGAAAAACAGAGAGAGTAAAGCAATATTTTCTAAGAGAACACCACACTTTGTTATCTTTATGGTGCACAATGAAAGACAAATTAGCTAAAGAATGCTGTGCAAGTCTTTCTATTGCTTCTACGATAATAAGAAGATACTCCATATTTGTTTTGAGTGGATAGTACAAACTCATTGTCCCGTTACAAATTAGTGATTTAGATGAAAGTCAGCAATGCCTGATTTAATACTTACAGGTGTTTCCTTCTGATAGTTTACATTTGCAATTTAAATTGCATTTGGAAAGCTTAAATGACTAATCCTCAACTTCTAGGCACGCTTCTCAATGGAAAATATAAATCCAGTGTCAAATTTTTTTTTTTTTAAATAAATTATTGGTGAAGAATTTTTTACTTCGCCAGTGAAATGAAGAGAGAATCCTGAAGTTTTAGGAATGAGGTAGAAATTTCAAAGGGGTGGGTGGAGGTATTTATAAGTTGCTTTAGTGAGTGTTTGACAGTAGCCCCAAAATAATTGCATTTTGTTTGGTCTACACACAGAAATAATGTTATGCTTTAACAGGGAGGGTGGGAAAGGAGCTGCAGCTTATTTTGGGCTCTGCAGCTAAGGCAGAGCCATCCTGAGGGCCACAGCCACCAGGCTCACCTGGTTGTTGGGGCTATAATAGCAACATCTATATGGTAGTATAACATGTCTTACTCCTAAATGGGGTTTATTTTGACTTCTGTTGAAAAGCAGTTGTCTTTTGGAGGCAATAAACACCAACTTTCCAGAGAAAACTATCGCTTCAGCACGTGTTTCCCAGCTCTAGGGAAAGATATAGAAAATCTTCCACCCTCCGCATCAATCTGAAACTGAACTACAACAGCAGCTCAAAATCATTTTACACACAACTTTTCAGATGCCTTCTTCAAACAACTTACTTTCCTCCCTCGTTCCAATCTGCTGGCCCCCTTCTAAGCCCCATGTCAGGCAGCCTGGACCTCTGGCATCACTCAGGTTCTGAACTCAACACATTTAGTGGTACATTTGCTGGGCTTAGGGAGCTGCTCACCCTCTCAGTGTCTCAGTTTATTCTTAAACTGCAACTATCACAGTAGTACTTCTGTACAGTGATTTGATGGCTAGTGGTAGAAATAAACATATATTCCAAGAAACCATCACTATTTTTGACTGTTTCTCAGTTGGCAAAAAGATGACCTGTACTGATATTTGGGTTTTTTACAATATTAGACATAAAATCTTAATTAAAATTAAGATATTAGGAAAAAAATCTTTATTGTGAAGGTGGTGAGGCACTGGAACAGGTTGCCCAAAGATGTGGATGCCCCATCCATGGAAGTGTTCAAGACCAGGTTGGATGGAGCTCTGAGCAACTGGGTCTAGTGAAAGGTGTCCCTGCCCATGGCAGGGATGTTGGAAATACCTTATCTTTAAGGTCCTTTCCAACCCAAACCATTCTGTGACTCTAAGATGTTTTGTTTCAGTTTTAGGGTTTTTTGGGGTTTTTTGTGTTTGTTTGTTTTTTTTGTTTTTTTTTTTTTTTCATTTAATTGTCTCATACACTTACAAGAAAATGTTAACATTCTTCCTCCTGGTTCTCTTAGGCTTTGTCAGTTTCTTAGCAAGACTCAAATTATCTTTCCCTCTTCTTGTTTGGAAAGTCTGTCTTGCTTCATATGCAGAAGATAAAATATCTTTTAGCAAATAGCACAGCACATCACAAAACTCAGCAACTTCATTTCAACTTCCCAGAGCATGATCAGGAGCTGAAGGACCTATCCCACAATAAAGTACATATTTAATAGCAGTCATGAACCAAATGGTGGTAAAGGAATAAAGGGACACTTACTGGTTTCAAACAGCTCAGGTCCAGCCATGCTAGCATTAAAATTTAGATTGCTAACTTAAAACATCAGAGCACACAAAGTCAGCTGAGGCAACCTTGGGCTCAGACTACAGAATTAAGGTAGAGATACCAAATCCAAAGCTACAGTCCCGAAATCCCTAACTCAACACCTGCCCAGCTGCAAGGCCCCTAAAGCCTAAATACACTCCACGTAGAATTTTCAAGCTTTGTTCTTTTACAAGTTACTACTGTTTGCCAATTTGACAGATGCTTTCTATGCCCCCAGAACTGCCTCACTAAAAAGGAACTGACACTTCTAAGGCAAGCCAGCATGCAAGCAATCCCACCAATGCCTATGAGGGGCCAAATCCAATAGTCATTCACGGTGCAGTTAAAACACAGCAGTTTGGATCTCACTTGGTGAGAGGGTCTGCTACTTTGGCAAATACATGATGTGTCAAAGCTCTCCCAGCAATTAATGAAAAGTAACTCAAAGCAAAGCAAAGCAGCTCTGAATTGTAATCAGGAAAAGACTCTTTCTCCTGATGACTGCAGAAGCCCAGCTAGATAATTTTGCTGGCTAAATTAAATGTGTATAGTAAAGAGCTAATGTAAAGTGATACAAAGAGTTCCCTTTTGTCCTAAAATTGCAAAGAAAGGGTGAAAATAGCATTTAGTAATCTTTCATTCTATTCGAGTCCTCTTCTCTGGGCTATGTTTTGCTGAACCTAAATCACACAAACACTGCTGTAAGCAGAGAGTAGATGCTACTAGTTCCTTCTGCAGGCACGCTGAAGCTATGTGGGTCATCTTGTCACTTGTGCTCTCTCTTTTCTTGTGACTATTGCATCCTTTTCTACATAGTGGATCAGCTTCAAGGGCAAAGTTAAGGTGGTTGCTGAGATTGCAGAGCCACTCAGATTACTTTGTGTTTCACATCACTTTCCTGGTGCTAAAGAAAATATGTATGAAGCAAATCAACAGCTCTACGACTATCGCTCCTGTCCAGTTCTGCTTTAGGAATAAACAAGACACATACTCACTTCTTAGAGAAGCTAGTTAGAAACTCTTACTGTGAGGAATTATTTCTTTAGAGTGGAGGTGATAAAAATGGAGATGCCTGCTTACAGGTCTGAGCAGTGTGGTAAAGAGTAAAAGGGTGTGATTTCATGCACAGCATTTATTCATTATTCCCTACTTACCAGTTAAGCAGTTTGTCATTCTCATTGTGTGATTTTAGATGAGTTTTGAGCAATTTAACTCACCACATACAATGCATAGAACCACAGATTAGTTACCCAAGGATCTGTTTGCAGCGTGTACCTTGCAGATATTCATGTTCTTTATCAGAACTACCCATGGTGGAAGCAGTCGCTGCAAACAGTCATGTTGTCAAGAACAGATGACTGCAAGAGAGAATGGTTTGAAGATGTCATCACTTTAAATGTAAACCAGCAATAATGATTTTAAATACATTTCTATAAGAGACATTGGTACTGAAAATTAATCTTTTAAAAATCAAACTTCAAACCCCTGCTTTTACTTTTCTTTTCCCTAAGATATTTCTGAGAAGTTAGTATTTCTCTATGTTCCTTGTTTATTAGCTACTTTTAAAGACTATTATAAACCTTTAAATGTTTTTAAAATAGTTATCTCAATTTTCCATAACTTTCCTTATGCAATGTATTCGTTTTCTGTGCAGAAAATAGCCCAGTTGGTGTTTTGGGGAAATATCTTTGTGCAGCGTGTTGCACAGGACGTTATTTTCACTCCTTCTATTTGTAAAAAAACAAACTACTGATGCAGAAATATATTGGTCTTTGTGAACAACTCACCCCTCAAAAAAGTGAAGACTGGACTGACACTTTGATAGAAACTTAAGCCAGCAAAATTCAAAGAGAAAGGTAGGGGGAAAGAAGCCAAAAATGGCTGTGTTTCCCAAGAACAGAATCCAAATTTCATCCCATGACCTTCACTCTCCACTTCTCCTCTCTTCCTTTGCAGAGGACTCATATTTTTCAAACGATGTTTATCCTAAAGGGATTACTTTGAAATTTCTGCTTACTGTGACTGGGTTTTTTATGTGAATAAATACACAGGTTAGTTTCTATCTTTTTTTTTCCTTTCTTGAATAGAAATGAAAAGTCATTTTTCTAACCCCATTAACACCCTGCTAGTCATATTTCCCCTGGAAATATCCCATTGTGAGAAATATCCCATAATGTGAGAAGTGCAGGAGTAAAGGATAAGCATCAGCAGGGAGGATATACCCATAAGTCTGAGCTCTGTCTCTCAGGTATCCTGGATTTCTTTTGGCTTCTGGAGTCATATTCCATTAACCAACATATTAACTTATATTAACTTCACTTGATCTTACTTGAAATCAAAACTAGGAGAGTAGTTATATTAGTAGGGATTAGTTTTTGTCATGAAACATGCAATAAAGCAAGATTTTTCCTTGTTCCTGTATTCAAATGGACACTCAAGAATATTGACTTTCATTTAGAAACAAGGCAAAACCAACAAAACCTCCATCAGCTGTGGAACTAATGCAGCCTAATTTGATACAGCTCAGTGCCCTCACGGCCTTCTCAGAACACCACAATAAATTCTGACTCTTACTTTCATCACATCTAATACCACACGTAAGACAACAAGCTGGCTCTGCCACAGAGGACATGCCAGTCCTACCAAGATATCTTTCACTGGAGATGGTATTCTTTTCTTTCTTTCTCTCTTTGCATTCAATTTACCAATTTGGGTTAAAAAAAAAGAAAAAAAAATAAGAATGTTGAGACATCAACCCTGCTGTCTAATCTTATTTAAAGTGGTTAGCTAGATTCAAAAGTTATTGGAGGAAGTGATGAAAGGAGAGGTCTTAAATCATCCTTTCCTTAAGATATTCAGTAAATCAAAGTTACGAAGAAAATAGTTTGAAATTTGACTACCTGTACATTCTCTTAAAGGAGAGTGACAACTCAGGTCTTTTGAAGCTGTTATATATCTGAATTCTATATTTAGGCAAGAGAAGGCTTATTAAAGAGATTTCGGAAAGGGCAGTACAAAATATAATAGAAGAACTTCATAAAACCTGACTGACCATTCTGCCTCACAGTCAGCTTTATTATGCTCAGAGAAAGATTTCAAAGCACCTGTCGCTTATGCAGGCTAGGTATTAAGAAGGTCTCTCATAAATCTAGCTTAGGCCTGCTTGCTTGGAAAAGAGCTTATATTTCTATTGCAAGTAATATTCTGCTATGTATGATGCTCTTTCAATACAAGAGAGCACAAAAAACAAGCTGTTAAGGCTTTAAGATTCGCTACACTTGCTTTTTGTCTTAACTAGTACCCTGTTTACAAAGATCCAATGACTCCTGTCATCTTTTTTTGCAGACATTAGGTCAACAAATAGCAGGATGGGGTACACTTTCATGTGACTTGGGTAACCAACCTGAACATCTCATTCTGCAAATTATACTCAGAGGAGCACGTTCCACAAGTCTAACGTAATTGTAAGATTATTTGATGAACTACAAAAAGCACTCACATTCATATTAAAAAATCATTATCGGGTCATGGATAACCCACAAGCAGAAAAACGCATTAAATCCCAAAGCAGTTCTATACAATGAATGGCCCTACCCTCTCTGTTCACTGCACGTGTGTTGCAGAAGCCAAGTATATTGGTTCTTTTCTGACATTTCATAGATATTTACATATGCTGTTCTAACTATTCTACAGATTAGAGTAAGAAAAAGATGTTAACAAGCTGCTTCTGAAAAATCCAGCAATTGCACTGATTTGTAAGCCAAAATAAGAAAATCCCTCAGATGTTCCCTTAAAATTTACTTAAAATCTTTTGTTGAGCAAGCTATGGAGTATAAAACCAGTAGTGTTCTGTATTTTTGTTGAAAAAATGCCTTCACTGGTTCAGAATAGCAGTTTACTCATTTGACTCACTAGTCAGATCAATTATTATAGGGTTATTTAGAATCCTGTTCCAGTAGAGTTACTCCATGTGCAAATGCCTATTGATTTCAGTGGAACACTATCTGCTGTGAAGTCTTATTTCTTTCTCATTTAAAATCTTCACTGCTGTGTTTGGTCATTTTAATTTCATTTCATTAGTGGTTCAGATTGTTGTGATATTGAAGCTCACATATCCAAAGTAAATCTATGAAATGAGAGAGACTAAAAATCAGAATGCTAATGATAAAGATGGTCATTCACGAAGAGAAGACACCTATTTTTAAGAGTACTAGGTGTAAAGGAATCTAATCAATAAATAGCATGATATTTCTTAACTCTAATATACCATATATAATATTATTTGTATTCATTGCTTTTACAGAAGTCTCCTTGCAATATAAGCTTAACTCTGCTTAATAATTAAAATTACTTAAAAGCAAAATTGACTACTTACAGGTACAACCACTGATTATGTTCATTTAAATTATAAATGCTTTTTCTTCAGTATGATCATGTATTTTTAAGTATTTTAGACAACAATGCTTCAAGCACATTTAGTATGTGAACTGATAACTTTCATATGGTAACAAGTTTCCAATTTAATGTAAATCTTTGTTTCTTTTTTTTTTAACTGAAAGCATTTATCTTTTATTACTTAATCCTCTTTGCATACAATAGCTATACAAATTATCAGTAATTACTTGTTTCATCCTTTTGATTATTTAACAGTTTCATGAAGAATAAAATTTCATTTTCTTCTTGTTTTTTTTTTTTTCTTGGTTTGGTTTGGTTTTTTTACCACGCAGCTTTCCCTATTTTGCTTGGTTCCTTTCTTTCTCTCACCCAAACTAGGAAATTGATGTAAATACACGCAGGCCTGATTCAGTAAAAATACTTAAAGCACCTGTATTTAAGATAGCTGTGGCATAAATTTGCCTATTTGAGTGTTTAACGCTAGACAGGGGGTTATGTGCTTTGCTGCACCTCAAAAAACTTAATTTTATATTTAAGGCATTATAGCCAGCTATACGACTGTATTCTCAGGTGATACCTTATTAATCTATCACTGTAGATTTCTTTGTAATTACTGGAAACTTGATAAGAGGGTTGCATTGGCCAAGTACTGATGAAGGAAAAAACAGATAAAAAAAAGGAAAAAATCCAAATAAGCCCAAGGGCACTACTAGAGTAGAAGAATGTGTGAAGCAAATTCAGAAAGTTATTCTTCTAGGGAGGTGTTCATTAGTCCAAAACTTTATGAGAGTTCTTGAATGTTCCAGAACCTTTAGTGCTGAGGTAAAAAGCATAATCTGTAGTCCAGATAAAATGATAGAATTATTACCACTAGTCCAACTGTTGTAAGCCTGTCTAGTTCATCATCCAGTAGTTATTAGCAGTCCTTCAGAAAAGATTCCAAATAACATGTTTCACTGAAGAGCAGAACTGTGTACAAAGTAGGTTCTCTGGATGGTAGCTGGGCACACAAACACACCAGGATTCCTAACTATTTGCTACGTGGATGGTATTTTTTCTGACAGTCACTTTTAATGGAGCGACCACAGTTCTTGCACTCTATTTTCAGGCAGAAACAGTTCACAAAGATAAGGTCACTCTCCAAGAACTGAAATGTCAGACAAATCACCACCCAAGTTACAAACTGTCTCTAAAGGAGACTGGTGTGATTTGCAGCTTGGGGGATTGGGGTTGTTTTATTGTTCAAACTCCTGAGAAAATCACCTTGGAACTCATTTGTTCCAGAGCCTGCACAGTCGAAACTCCAGCATGAGCAACTCCTGGAAGGCATGATCACCAACCACCCTGCTCTTTTGTTCATAGAACATCATCTTCCAGAAGTCAAAAAAAAATAAGTCTGACAAGCTGATGCCAAGTCATACTTCACTGCAGAGTTGACTGATGGAAAGGGGCAAAGTCAAAGATCCGTTCGAAGCTTGGATCATCCAGTACATCCTCCACAGCCAATTTCTCAAATACAATACAGCAAGACAAAAAACACAGTGTGTGCAAGCAGCTTAAGAGATTGAAAAGAAGTCTGTGGCTGTGTGTTCACAGTAAGAATGCTTAGCTGAAGATTCAGTCGCTGGTTTACATGTGTTTTGTTATTTTTTAAACATGCCAAACCAATTTTTTAGCGCATTCTCTTGAAATTAAAATGATTAGCAATATGCATATTTTTTATTAAAGAGGTCATAATAGCATCTTTCATCACATACTAAAAATTCCTATAAAACTGGACTAAAATCTAAATTTTCATAGGAACTTAGGGTCATACCATACCAGGTGTCCTACTCTGAGTTCCCTGGAACCTGTAGGAATGAGGCTTATGTTAGGAAGTCTGAGTTCTGCAGAAATATTATTACATAACTTAGGTACATGAGAAAAGTCAACAGGAGACAGTGTGGAAAGCCATCTACATCAGCAAAGAGTAAATACCATTAAATATACATCATCAGCTATGTCTCTTCTGTAGTTCACTGCATAATCCTGGTCTTCCTATGTCTGAAAGCAAAAGAGAGAAAGAGTCACCAGAGCATTTTTCGCAAACATCTAGATACAGAGCTTTGACAGCCTGCACTGCCTCATTTTGCATATTGTAAGTGGTTTATCCACTAGTATCACTTACATTAGGGGATAATTAGATACATAAACAGAGCCCAAATCTCAAAATATTCCCATGTAGGATCTTCTGTTCAAGGTAACAATGGCAAAGAACGACTTTGAAATAAGAAGGAGGCGTATTTGTTCAAAATCCTACCTTGGAAGCTTTGGTAAAAGTTGGATTCCAGACAGGTCATTAGGAGTGAAACATTATCACTACATCTGACTTTAGGAACACGCCCACAGGCAGAAATTGCAGGGCTCAGTAGCTGAAGAGCAGCGTCTTATGGCTGCAAGCAGTGTCTGTTTCATGTCGCCAAATGCATTTATGGTTGGTATTTAAGATTAAAAATAAACAAACTAAAATTCTTCTTGTCTTTCCTGGCATTTAGAAATGTTACAGAAAAACCTACAGTACTAAATATTTCTTACCTGAATTTGGCCTAATTCTGTCTATTCACCAGACAGATCAAAAAAAGGCTAGTTGCACATTTAAAGCTGGTGTTGATTTTTCCAGGCAGTGTTCATTTAATTGGTTTGCACACAGTTGTACCGAGTGACAAAGATAATTTAGTTACACATAGATTTTTCTGATTTACCCCTACTGTACTTAAAGTGGATATTCTTGTAAAGGTCATTATCTAATTGCACAATTATTTGGTGCATCCGTACCTCCTTTAAGTGATGTGATTAACGTTATTTGGTGGACTCTTTCTCAAATATCCTGAATTTAATCTTTGTAGGCAGAAGCCAGATACTCCACCACAATATCCAGAATTGTCAAAACTATGGGTAGTTCTTTAGACTTAAAAAGCCCTGGGGGGGAAATACAATTTTTACATTAGAGATTGAGAGCAAGGGCACAGGCAAATGGAAGTTTCTGATCCCATACCACAAAGGATAACTGTGCCTTGACAGAAAATTGACCCTGGGTTTTTTACATCCAAGCCAAGCACCTCAGACTCTAGGCCATCATCCCAAGTGCAAAGATAACTGCGTATTAATTATTTTGAATTATCAGATGTGCAAGTTTTCCTTATGCACACATTGTTCAGACTAGTAGGTTTGAAATATTGTGTCGCTCTAATCTTCAGAGAAAAGGGATTCAAATATATTCCCTCATCACATCCATAGACTTCTTTTCCATTATCATTTAAGTGGCCT
Source organism: Empidonax traillii (assembly GCF_003031625.1). NCBI lineage: Eukaryota > Metazoa > Chordata > Aves > Passeriformes > Tyrannidae > Empidonax > Empidonax traillii. The sequence goes on from NW_020955868.1 coordinate 200,972, forward strand.
TTAACAAATGGAGGATAGATGGGAGAAAGTGCATGTTACCATTAAAAATGCTTTTTTGAGGCTCTAGAAAAACACTGGCCAGGGATCTACTTTCAATACATTCAATATTGATGTTCTATTAGAAAGGTCTTTCCCCTTTCTTTTATACTTTGGCTCTTGCAGCAGTTAATAAATTAGCACTTTTCAATTGCAATAAAGTTACCCCATGTGGTCTGAAGTAATTTAATTATTTCCAGTGTAAGTTAAATAGTAATATTTAAATGCAGTTTTTTAAGAAGAAAAAAAAATGGATAGTTCAATCTACCCCAGCAAAATCAAGCAGAAGCCTCTTGATTCTGAATAAAAATCTGAAGCCAGCTGAACTGTTAAAATACACAGAAGTCCAAAATAAAGCTTGTAAAGTAAATAGTAATAGGATTAATCCAAAAAATTAAGATGAGAAATATTAAAATATTGTACTGACATAAAATGAACATTTCAGCCTCAGAACAACACTGTTAAAAAGGGTTAAAGATGATGTTTCAGGAAAGTTATGTTTTAAAAGAGAGAAGAATTTGGAAACGTCTCCTAAAACTTCAGTCTTGAATAGGAAGATTTTTCTTGTAAAAGATATTCAAACTTGATAATGATCAAGTAATAAACTTCAAACTATAAATCAAACAATAAGCACCCAAGTCAAAGACATTTCACTACTAAAAAAAAAATACACATATAGAAAAGTCTCATAACATGGCTTGACACTTCCGTTGTAGTTCCTCGACTATCCAATTCACAGCATAATAATTTAGATGTGTCAGTCAATAGATCAATCCCCAGTCACAGTTTTAACATTTGGGGGAAGTAGTTCAGCTTGTAAGAGCTGTGTATGGTGTATTTTTTGAGTCCTGGTGTTTTGCTTTAGGAGTTAGCGCCCTCTAACAGCAATTACCAAACACATTTAAATACTATCCACATTGTGTGAAAATATTTGTTACTTTAAGAAACAAAAAATGCAAGAAAACGTCAAAGCATTGAAGGACTCCATAGTTAGCTTTGGAATAAGCAGAAGTGCTTTTTGCACTAGTTGTATTCTGGTTTTAATCTGTCTGTGAGACAGTATAACATAACTGGAGAGAAAACAAAAGCCATTGCCTAAACAAAAGCAAGCTTACTTAGAATAATTGAATTGAATTTCCAACCAATCTCGCTAACGGGTATCCTCAGCATTTCATTTTGAAATATTTATTGCAATTTTTAAAGGTGGATTGGTAAAGATCACTTCAGTTCTCCACATCACTTCTCTAATGCTCACGCTTTAATTGAGTTTATCCATCAATGTCAAATATTGTTTGGAGAATGGATGCAGGGCTAGAACTGTTAGCATTGCATATGGAAAGGACTTTGATTTAATTAACAATAGTATCTCTGTAGAAAAGTTAAAGGCTATATTCATTCTGTTCTAATAAATTGGATTCAGGTTTTTTGTTTGAACAGAGAGTGGTGAATGATGTTCAGGTTTATTTCGAAGTGGCAGAATGGCAGTAACTTCAAACCATTTAAAAAATAAATTATTACTTCACCTTATGAGAAATGTACCATAGCGCTGCTCTACAAACCCTTCCGAAAAACACTACTGCTTCCTACTTCTCTGTTTCTTTCACCTGCCAGGATGAAAATCCAGTTTCAACAACAATCCTGAAAATAACAATACTGTGGAGTTCCATCTCGAATGCATAAGACATTCCGTGTTGGTTTTGCCTTGGCAGCCAACACATTGAAAAGGCTGACTTAGGGTAATTACTCACAAGGCAATACTCAAAGCTGACCAAGATAGTCTGAATGTGTGCTGATACTGGCAAATGAGCCTCATTCAGCTTCGTGGGTTACCATACATCTTAATTTGTTTTGCATTTCGTACACTGCACTGAGCACTCAAAATGATAGTCCAATAAATTTGTTTAAAAAACCACATTCTGGTTAATTCATGAAACATAAGAGTTGAGTTTGAACCATGTAATAGAGAGAAGAAAATGCTCACTTAAATTCTCCCTAAATGCAGTTAAACACCAGCACTGGCAGAACTGCTTTCCAATATTTGATTAAGGAACAGAATGGGCACATGACAGAATTTATATTCTGCTTTTTACAGTAGCTTCTAACCTGGTGTGCCAGAGGAAGTATCAACACATGACAAGTAGAAGTAACAGTGGTTGTTCTCATTTTAATCCAGGAATCTTACATTTTAATGTCAAACAACCAAGACTGAGAACCTTACAGAAAGATAAATGAAACATACTGTTTCTGAAGTGGAAATATGCTAATCAGTACCAAAAGAGAGGACTGGTGATGCTAAACTTAACAGGAGACCTGAGAAAAGAGCAAGAACCACTGATAAATGCTTCAGCAACAGCTGATAGGAGACTCTGAAGTATTGATTCTATCTTTTATCTTCCTTGGCGATGTGAGCAAGTAAATAAACAGCAGGACAACATCAGAACAAGACTATCCAAATGAGGAGGAGAAAGATCAAAGTAATCCTGAGTGTGTTTTATCATTGCTTCCTGCTGGTAAGTAGTGTTAAGTGGAAACATAATAGGAACATATGAAAGCAAAACAAGAGTTAGGCATTTTGTATTAGAAGACAATGCATAATGTCTAATTAGAGCAGCTAACAATACACCAGCTTAAGTTTAAAGACAAAAAAAGGTGTTACTATGGCACCCAGAAGTTGAATCTAACAATTAGCAATTCTACAGTATTTTATAGAACACTTGAGGCTGAATCTTCTGTGTGGGGCTTATTTAGCTTGCCTGTGGTTTTGGTTGCTTGCTTGTTGAAAGAAAAAGAACACGTCATAACCTGTCACCATCTATAAACAAGGATGAATAGATACCTCTTATTAAAAATGATAACATTTCACCTAGCGTAGAAACAATTTGAACTGAGTAATCATACGAATAATCCTCAAACCTGGCTGAGGCACAGCTTGATTCAAGGTAGCTGCAATGAAGCAACAAGCACCACCTAAGAATTGTACCTTTACAGCAAGGTAAAGCCAGTTCAGTCTCCAGAAAAAAAATTAGGTAACATCCATACAGATTTTAGCTGCCATCAATGGTTAATGTCTCAAGAAGCATATAGTAGAATGATCTTGGTGTTCTGTATACACAATGCAATAATAGGACAGAAATTACCATGAATAAATTGCAAGTATCCTTTACTGTCAAAGTTCATTTACCTTCCTGTTTTTCTGCACAAATCTTCACACTTCTTGAAGATTTTCCATGCAGCATTTTTTCTGTTAAGAAAAGGACACATAAGAGCATCAGAAATATTTACCTTTTTTAAGAAAATTCTGTGATTCAGTAAGGAAGAAAGGATTAAAATCATTTTTAGGGAATATTTTCAAGTAATGTAAATTGTCAAAAGTCCTTAAAGGGTCTATAAGTATTAACATCTATCAGAAATCTTCCTTGTTCACATCTTTGTTTTTCAATGATTTTCAACTTTTCAAATTTAAATATCCACTGTCTACCAAATTTTCCAGGGAAGATGCAACTTCAAGAAGTTTACACATACATAGGGTTGTAGAACACACATTAATTTTTCTTTTGCTTTTTCAGTTTGGCAGTTTTTTGGGAAACAATCACAGATCCTCAGCCTCTGATGATAACAGATCAAAAACTTCCAGTGTCCTGACTATAATCTCCTTAGGCAAGAAATCTCTGATAAGCAATCTATAGGAACTGTTTGAGAAACTTTTTTCAGTTCATTCCTTTATTAACTTCCTGACTCTGGACTGTAGATGTTTTAAAGTTTTGTTACTCTTTTTAATACACAATTTTCACACAAAAGCTGGTTAGAAAGAACTGGTTTCCAGAAGGTTCAAATCATTATTATTTTCCTAATGAAAAACTGAGTGAGAATGAAACAGAAGAAGAGGTTGCCCAGAGAAGTTGTGGAAGCTCCATCATTACTGGTATTCAAAATCCCATTACACATGGCCAAAAACAACCTGCTCTAACCACATCTGCTCTGAGCAGATTGGACTACCTGATTTCTGGAAGTCCTTTCCATGGATCACACACATGATGCTGTGATTGTGTGGGAGCTGACATTATAGAAGTGTGTTAGACAACCCTGGACATTCAGCAACTGCTCGTGTTTTAATCATAATTTTCTAGTGATCTTTAATCTTCCATAGCTTTACAAACTATAATATTTGTGTGGCCCCACTACTATTGTTTTATAAATTCACTCAAACCAAATTTCCTCCAGAATAACAGCCATGTTATTCCATGTGCTTCTGGACTAGATTTGTTTTAAGCAACTCCTGTATGTATTATTGTCCAGGACTAACATTCAATGTCAGTGTAGGTCACAGACACCAAACCAGCAATTGGTAGATAATCATCCAATTACTGGAAATAGTGGGAATTCTAACAGATCAGTGTAGCTGCCCAGAAAGCAAAATGTGTTCCCTGAGGGCTAAACTATTTTGGTTTCATTCTTCATAGTTCTAGGTCCTTTATTTCAGGAATGCAATGCCATATTCTTTACAAATTACTTGATTTTTTTGTTTCTCAATGCATAGTTTTCCATTTTCTCAGTGATAGTTATGTACCTTATTGTTTACTACTCCATCGGTCTTAGTTTCATGTATAAACAATATCAGAATTATTTTAAAATTTCTTTCAGAAAAACTGAACAGTGTGGCAGTGTTTCCCAGATAAATCCAAATAAATATTTTTCTCTGAATTTTAAAGAGTCATAATGAAATTATTCGGAAGCTCTAATTCTCACCTTCCTAACAGAAACAATAATCACAGTATTGACAGTTTATAATGGTGTTATTTTAATTGAGATGCCCTCTGTTCACAGGGCATGACAAAAGCCCAACAGGTCCATACCCTCCATTCATGAGTCTCAATACTGTTCTGCTGTCAGCAAGTAGTACAGTTTGAAATCCTATGGCTTCTATCCATAGTAGATAGCCTACCTAAAAAACATAACAGCTTATCAGCTTGCTGAGTTAGATCAAGCAGTGCTATAAAGTCCCATGTGGAGACCAGAGTGGTTCCACCTGATCAAGTTTTTCATTTTTTTTTTAACTGGTTACTCAAAAAAGTAGAAAATTTTACACGAAATAATTGTGATAAAGGTTAAGACTGGAAAATAAAGCTCTCCAAAAGGCAGGAAATAAAATAAAGGTGTATATTGTGCAAGATAGCTCAGATTCTTTAGGCACAAGCAGTACCATTTCAGTGTTGCCTTCATTAGAAAAAGGCCAAGTACTATGAATGAGATGATTTTGTCCTTTGGAAAAGAAGAATAGTGATATCAAATCGGGTGGATCTTCTCTTCACTGACCCTAATACTGATGTTTCAGATCCAGTATAAGAATAAAACAAGCATATGGTGAAAAAAATTCCCCAGAGTCCAGTGATTTGCAGCTCAAGGGTTTATAAAACTGATGTGATGACTATTCAAATCAGCAGGAATTTAGCTTTGAATTCACAAACTACTATATAAATACTAAAACTGATGGAAAACTGGATCAAGTTTGACATTCAAAATTCGTGAAAACTTTTGGCTTTAAATTTTGTTCTGCACTAAAAAGGGATAAGAAAGGGAAAACAAGGAAAATCTTGAGATTGCTGTGAGGATGAATTCCTTAGGGTTTGTGAAGTAGTTCAATACTACAGCTATAGCATATAACAAAGGGGCACACAAGGAAATCAGTCAGTTTGTACTCTGTGGGGTTTGGATGGCAAAGCAAATAAGGCTTGGGGGTATGCACCATATGATCCAATACGAGCAAATGTTGAGCAATTATCCCCATGGTAACCACTGTACAGTTGTGTGTAAATGCACATATAAACTACAAACATACACAGACGGTGTAAAAGGCAGGGGTCGTGGGGATGGAGGGGAACTATGCTGAGTGGCAATTAAAAGCTTTCTGACTGCAGATTTGCTGAAGAGCTGAATGAAATTCCCATAGACTTTCCACATTCTGATATTTGAAAACTGAAAACTTGATGAAAGGACTATTGAGAAAATATTCTCCTCTCTCTCTTATAGTTCATTATGACATATAGCTTAAATCCCTAACAGTTTTAAAGGCATACTGAAGCCACCAGAATACATAAACATTATGTCAGGCCCTGCACTGCTAAGCCTTGACCTAGCCTGTCCCAACTACAGGACTTACTATGTGCAAGATCAGTTTATAGAATCTTGCCTTGGGGCCCCAGATCAAGTAACAGAGCAAACCATACAAGTCATTGAATCCCCACAGAACACCTGCACAAGCTCCAAGTGATGCGGAAAGATCTACCCTGGATTTTGGAACTGAAATGAATTTCACTCCAAGAGGAAACCTTGCTGAGAGTAGTGACAAGCAGAAAGAGAGTTATCAAAGCAAATTTTTTATAAAGGATATTGAATACTTATTTTATTTGCAGTCCTTTTGAAATTTCTATCTTTGGACTAACACTTATACAAACACTTCCCCTTAAATCACTGAAGGGTTTTTTCAGAGGTTTTACTTGACAAATTTGCCTCCTCTGAAGTCTTACTTCACCCCTCAGTAATACAACAAAAGCTCATAAAAGCATATTGCAAACCTTTAAAACTATTATTTAGATTCTTTGGGAGAAAAGTCTGGGATATAAGAAACCCAATGATTAGAAAGACTTTGTGTGCATTATGATTCTGAACTTGTTCCCGTAAAGTCCAAATTTCATTCACAGGGAATGCAATAAGCCAGAAACACTGGAGTACACAAGAAAGCAGCATCTTGCCAATTAGCATCAATACAGAAAGAAAAATCAAAAGTAGCCTTCAATATGCAAAGAAGCTAAAAAGTGCTGTCTGGCTCTCATTCTGATACAGCTTCTCCTTCCAGTATTTCGTAAATATTTGCTTTTATTTCTGTGCTATGGTCACCTAAACCTCGGGTTGTTACTCAAATGTCATTAAGCACCGTGTTTGAGGATATACATTTGAAATCTCTGCATAAAGGTAGAGCTGATTCAGTTGACCTTTCCATATTTCTGTGAATAGAGGTATTGTAATGGCTAATGCAGGAAGCCACTGCATGTGTCACACCGTACTTCTACTTGCTTCAACCTTCCCCTGTATCTGTGTTTACAAGTACCAAAATGTCAGCACCAAAAAATAAATGCACTCAAAAGCTTTCCTATGAGATCAAGTTAAAATATTAAACTGAAGCTCTTCAGTAAGCTGAAAGGGACAAGAAGGACCTTGTAAAGGGACAAGAAAGACCTTAGAAAATGAGTACATCTACACTCCTAGCAGATTTCTATGACAAAGAAATGAAAAACATCTTATGGATAACAGCTATCTCAACTTTAAAGGAGCTAGCCCAGGCTTCCATGTCTCAGTAGCATGAAGTTCCCACAGACATATCTATCATGCTGGAATGTAATTTACCTTGTCCTGGAGTAGTCCCAGTGAATAGAAGGTGCACCTTGTCAAGTAAATGGTGTTTGCACTGCCAGGGGCATTACATCCTCTCCCTCTGTTCATGTATTGCCACAAATGTGTTTCAACTAAGACATCACCTCTCAATTGGCAGGCCTATCTGGTCTCAAAACTGACCCTGACTACCATACACAGAAAGCAGGACAGGTATTAAGAAATAAAAGCAAGTCCCCTTCTAATCATAAAATGCTTGTTGTCTGATCCAGTAATCAGCGCTTAGGAGCACACACATCTCAAAAACAGTACCGCTGAAACATTATCAATCCACCAACACACTTCTAATAGCTGCGGGCATGCTCTGGTTAGCTTGTGGGGATGCATATTCTGTGTAAATGAATTGCTGCTTCTTCATCTGTCAAAAGTATAAAGCATACAAAGCAGCTAGAAACAATCCAATAATAGCACATTATCTCATAAACCTGACCTTTATTAGGAACAACTCAGGAAAGCATTACAGTGTGTTTAGAGCAATTTAAACTGAGACTTTTTGAATAGATTATTAAAGACTTGTCATCTTTAGAACATGTAGGTGACAAAAAAGCTTTCAGTCCTAAAATATAACTTAGATAATTTAAATGCGTATAAATTTTACAGTAACAAACTAAAGTTTTGAGACTTGGGGAACCAGTTTAATATTTTGCATAGATGGAGAGGGATTGTGTGCCAAGGGAGTAAAGAAGACTTTCACAGTTTTCACCCACCTTCACATTCTCAGTTTTAGAGCTGGTCCTGACTCAACTCAGGCTTCTGCTTTATGCTATGATGTGCTATTATCTACTGCAAAGAATAATTGGAAAGCAGCAGGCAAACCAGTAGCACAGCAGATTGCAAGAAAATGGTCAGATCAACCTTTCACAAGAGAACTAGCCAATGGAATATTCTCAGGAAAGATTTTGCTTCCTCTCCAGAGTCAAAGTAGAGAAAATGCAGGGTCAAGAGTGAAATCAAGAACCAAGTGCTGCACTATTATTTTTTGAAATTGTAATATGTTTCTTCAGTTTTGTCCATAGCCTTTTAACTGCAGATAATTATTTCAGTGAAATAATTTAAGAGTCTGATCCTGCTCTCAAATAAGTTATTTCTCAGTAGAAATGTTATTGTTTTCCTGTATGGGACAATCAATCAAAATTTCAGGTATTATATTTTTCCATTTATCCACCTCCAAAATGGCCTTCACCAAGGAAGAGTTCCCACATAGCCCTCCATGAATACTTCAGTGACTTGTACAAGTTCTTCTCCAGAATTTTAGTTTTCTGACTCCAAAAGCCTGCAACAATACTTTACAACCTCAGTGTAAAGTGCATCAGTCTTGAGTACACACAGAACTGGGAGACACGTAAGAAAATTAACCTTTGCCATGTACTATGCACTCCCCGGTGCCAAGTACAGCAGAAGAGAATTGATCCCACCAGGCCATTATCATATATTTAATGCTTTTTGGTAGTCAGTGCTTCATAGGAAAATGCAAACAACCGCTCAATGAAACAACTCCATCAATCTCAAAATGTTAGATGAACAACTTCAAAGGAGAAGCACCTGAAAATGTCTCTGAGAGACAAGACAATCCTCCTCCTCCCAGAACTGAAACTGTAGACTGAAAAATCCACCAGATTATTCTTCCCTGTGTATAAGACATAATCAGTTAGGTTTCAGCTCCAACATCTTGAAATATAAGAAATTCATCTTTTTGGTGAAGAGCAAGAGTGAGAAAGATTCCAAGATTAAGGAAAAGCAGACTGCTATCTAAAACGGTCTGCAACTTCTGTGGACCTCCCCAAGTACAGTCCAAGGGATTTTCATTAAACTGTAGCTGCGACACTCTAGCTTCCCTCAAATTCTAACTGCTAGGGATATAGCCTAGTTTTCATAGCACACAGTTAAATCCAGGACGAAACCTCAGAAACCACGTTATCTTTCTAAACTGTTTTTCTTAAATCTGAATCAGAAGCCACAGGACATCCTCACATTTCAGCACAAAAAGCGTAACAGTCAGATGGAATAATGATTGTTCCTGGGCAAGCGATATGCTCGCAGCCTCATACTTGTAAGGCAGTAGATGGTTGGTTCCACAGAACACTACAGGTTTCATGGGCTCTTAGTGGCCCACTCAGCACTGATGTCCAAGCACAGATAGCCTCAAATATGAAATCCTTATATTGCTCATAGAAATTTTGTTCATAGAAAATTTTTCTTAGAGTATTTCAAAGGTTCTCTTGAATCTCGTAAATTAAAATTGCTTTCACCCTTGAGACTAAAACAAATAGATTCATGTTACTAAGGAAACCTGTCTGTGAGGTGACTAGATAAGAAAATAGCAAAACAAAAACAATTCCTAAATCCATTGTTAATAAGGTACTTTTCTTTCATAATATTTGTGGCACATGCTAAAAGCATGACTATATTGTTACAAAGGCATTTACTTGGATGACCTACATAGCTCATTCATGTCTTTGCTGCTTATGAATCTTTGATACATCTGTCCAAAAGACAGACAGTAAAACATTTACACCACATCTTGTTATCCAAAGTTCTGTTTTATGATAAATGCAAGTTGTACCATAAAGTAGCCAGAATATCAATCCAAGAGCTTTTCAATACTGACTTAAATTTCTGCTCCTATCTTCTTACTAAAGCAAATTGCAAGATCCTAAAAACAGTTACAGTCTATAATAAATTTCAAACTTTTTTTAGGCAAATGTTTAAGTATGTAATGCGGATCAAAGCTAAATATATAAATCCAAGATGTACAAGAGATCAAGATATGCTCAAAGTGTCTAAAATCACTGGCAGACAATCTATCTGTCTAATGTTAGACTACCACCTAAAAGAAAAGGAAAGCATATAAGGGGAAAAATTATCTTTTCATACTACAATGGAGAAACAAAAATAAGCCAGAAATCCCCTGTACAAAACACCACATGTACAATGCTCATTATATGACAGAGCTTACCTTTGCATCCATCAATTAGTGTATGTGTAAGGAAATATGAGCCAAGAACCAGCATATAAAGAAAAAAACACAGAATAATAGAGTATCCTGAGTCGGAAGGCATCCATCAGAATCACCACATCCAACTCCTGGTCCCGCACAGGATATGCAAAAAAAATCACACCATCTGTCCAAAAATGCGGTCCAGATGCTTCTTGAACTCTGTCAGGCTTGGTGCTGTTCCCTGGGGAGCCTGTTCCAGTGCCCAACCTCTGTGTGGGTGAAGAACCTTCTCTTGATATTCAACCTAAACCTCCCCTGACTCAGCTGCATGTTTTTTTAACTTGACTCATGTCACTAGTCACGAGTGAGCCTGACCCTCCACCTCTCCTTGTGAGGATGTTGAAAACCACATTGAAGTCTTTTAAGGCACTTTTACGTTTGTGGGTTTTGAGTGGCTGACTTTCATCTCTGGAGCATTTTGGTCCCATCTAACCACCGCATGCTGCACAAGCACTTGACATTAAACACATTATATTGTCTGACATAGTCTTAAAATAATCAGCATTTAATTAAATGTTAAAGAATACAACTTACAGAAATAAATCTCTAGGTTACCTGAAGAATTAAAATGTTCCAAGCAAAGGGTATTATTTTGGCTGTTTTGTCTACTGGATTACTGTTGGATTAACAGATCTCGCAGGAAGAGCATTGTTAAAACGGAATTTTCATGACAGTGAGAGACATTTCAAACACACTTGTTAGTGAAAAGTATATTAAGAAGCACCTGTTACCAGTAGGTCTTGGGCTGTTGCACCAAAGAGAGGAAGGGTGAAGACATAAAAAGAAATTCTGCTCGTCTTCAGCTGTAAAGATAAAGAACAGAGGAAGAACTGAGCAGATAAAGAGAAAATAGGTATGCCAAAAGATTTAAAAAAAAATAAATTCCTACTTTAAAGGGAAAGTAAATTGCACAAAAGGTGGTTCTCAAGAAGTTAGACTCAGCATATAGACTGGAACTTGAATACAGCCCAACTGGATCCAGCAGATGATGCAGAAAGACCCTGGAAGAATTCGGCACTAGCAAAAATGGAGACAAAGCAAAGCTCTAAGCTGAGGTGTCTGTGACTACGGTTAAGGACATATAATTGTTCTTTTTTTTTTCTTCATGCTTTTCTTTCTACTGTGACAGTGATCTGTTCAAATCTAAGAGCAATGACAAGCAAAGCAGGCGGTTGTGTGCTATATGCATCATGCATGTGTTCACAAAACTGCAAGCAAACTTGAAGCAAAAAACCGCTTGTAACACTTTCACAAGAATGAAATTCTGTTTATCATCTCTAGATAGGATTAATAACGGCAAGTAAATTTATGTTCCCTCTAAACCAATAGGCATGGACATGCAGCCAGTCAAGTCTGGCTCAGTTGTCTCCTGTACAATAAATTTAGATGAGGTATTCTCCATGTAAATTGAAAACAGATATCTGATCCAAAAGAAAGTGATGGTGTAAGAAACAATTTGCAGGGCTGTGTCAGGCTGTATTGAGTAATGCTACTTATGTTATAAATTAGTGTGATATGAAATCCATCTAAACCAAAAGCACTCTCTTTTTGACTTACACGATGAGATACAAGACTGTGCAAGTGACAGGAGGGATAATAAATTATACACACTTATTTTGTATTAAAACTCCAATGACCAGCAAGATTAGAATAATATGGTCAATAAAGGACTCTTTTTTTTGTCTTTACATACAGAAATGAATCATTATTAAAATGTGACAATAGATAGGCTCTAGAAAGCTCAGAGGCTGATCCTGGTAGATTCATGCAAAGTCTCATCTGCTTGTCTGAATCTGCTGGTTGCACCAAATAGAATGAAAATATTGCACTCAAAAGGTCTTCTGACAGTTTCTTTAAGTTCTACTTTCAATGCAACCTGAAAATTCTGCAAAAGGGGCCCCTGTCACCTCTCTGTCCATCTTTAATTTCTTAGGCAAACTTCTTTAATTTTCAAAACAATAAAGAAAAAAGATTTGAGGTCTCGGCTCTTCAGAGCTTCTCTTTGCACCAAGAGTTATCTAGAGGAACTCTCTGTGCCATTCTATGCTACCCTGACATCATTTAAATGTGACTGAAGGACACTAATCTGTACCTGTTGGCTACAGTCCCTAGACCACAAGTAAGCACAGCCAAAACACAGTCATGTCCCTTCTCCTGCCCCCTGCCTAAGTGAATGCTGTGCACCTTTCCTTTACTCCCTTAAATTCCAGGCATGATCTACACATTTATTAAAGTCCTGCTGCATTACCTGAGTGCTTTTCCTTCCTAGATGGAATTTGTCTTGCATGAAATTACCAAAAGCAGCACGTAGCCCAGCAAGGTTCGGTGCTTGCAAGTGCACAGAAAGCAGGTATGTTTACCTGAAGGAGGAGCATAATGGAGAATCCAATTTTTCATCTATAAAAACCTCCCAACAATAAACAATCAACACAAAGCCAGATTTTGCATGCATTGAGAAGTTCACTCAGCCACTGGCTGTGTGGCATCTTATTCATGAAATACTTTTATACCTTCTATGGATTTCCCAAGCATGTGAGGTGCCATCATTTATTATGAGTATAGCCACGTGATCCAAGTTAGAAGGATTAGGTTGTCATTTTCCCAGCATTGCAAATCTGAGCAAATGCACATAGAGCTTCCAGTGACAAAATAAAGGCTAACTTGCAAAGAAACAGTGAGAAGTAGCTGTACAGTTGGAGATGGAGAAGATTCTCCAGACACTGTTGCGTAACTTAAGTCACATTGGAGGAAAACAATCTGCATTCCCTTGTTGTCCCACTTTAACGTTTAGTTTATCAGCAGTTCAGATGTGGAGAACAGGTATCAGTTATACTTGTTGGACAGGATGACAAAATTGTTTGACTTATCCCAAAATATTATACTTGGTTTAGAATCTCCCATATTCCAAAAGAAACTGAAAAAAAGACAGATTTCCTTATGTTAAATGTGTCAATTGTTACCTGCATTAATAAAAACATGTACTGCTTGTATTTATGTGCTTGTTTTGAGCACACTGGCATACTGTCTGCCTTATGCCTTGTATTGAATTTCATGTTCTCAAACTGCAAAACCAAGCTAAAGACTGAAGGTATTACAGTTTTAATGTCACCAAAAGTAACTAAATAAATGTAATTCCAAATTATTTATATGCTACTTCTGCCCATATTACTACATAAATGCATTTCACTAAGACCAGAGCATTAAAATCACATAATATTGAAAATATGACCAGCATTTCAGATATAAAAATGGTTGTAGAGGGTCAGCCCAAAGGATCTCAGATCCAGGAACTTCACCAAAAGAACAGAAGAATATAAAAATCAAGAAAATACATGTACTTCTCCCTTCAGTACTCTAATGCTTCCAAATACATGAAACAAATTACTCAAATGAAAGGTTTCAATGGATGTTGAAATGCTGATAGATTTATCTTCCCATAAGTGTTTTTTTAATTGAACCAGCATAAAGTTTTACCATACACAAATGTCTACGGCAACATATTCCACAGCTTCTTGTTATTATTATTTCACAACTTTACATTGTCCTATACATATTATGTACCTGGACTCAAAGGGGTTTTAATCATGCACAGCAAGTTAAATCATCATTAGAAGCATGAAAACAGTAACTGGGCATCTGCAGTTTTGCAATTGAAATATTTCAGCATCATAGAGAATTAGAAGTTAAAAACTGAATCAGTCTGTTAGCTTACCAGAAATGAAAAATCTGCCTTTGCCCTAGCTGAAAGATGAGTCAAAAAAAAAAAAAAAAGCTCATAGAGCAACAGTGAACAGGGTTTTGATCAAATCCTGAGTGAGGTCCCTTGTATTTCACCGCTTTTTAATCTAAAAATGTCCCTTAGGCTGTCATATAAAATATAAAAGGCTTTAATAAAAGATTGCAGCCTTCAGCTATAAGCTGAATGATAATAAAATGTATACTTTTTTTAATGTAAAGGTATTAGCATATATTTTTTTTTTTTTTTTTTTAATCACAGATTTCAAGACAGTAGAACATGCAAAGTGAAAATAAGTTCATGGTCTGTGATATCATTATCATACACCTCCAGTATTGAATGGATCACAGTGTTCCTGGTCTGGCTAAAAAATAAATACCATCAATGCAAGATGTAGCAAATTAAAGCCATTAAGAAAAACAGAAATGTTAAGTATAACACATATTGGAAAGGGACACTACTAATTGCATAGTACACAAACAGGTCTTGTAGGGCAGTGGGTCAGGAATTCTAAAAAAATATTCATATGCAAATTTTTTTTTTTTTTTTCCTAGGGTAACACCAGAAGAGGTGCAGAGGTGGTACACAAAAGCCACCAGCATTTTACATTCAATAACAGATGCCAAATTATCACCAAATCAATTACTATAGCTCTGCATTAGGGTGTAACATATTCAGATTTAACTTACGTTCTGCTGTCAAGTATACCTTCAAAGTGCTTTGCAGTTGCATGGTACTAACGTTGTATGAAGATGTTTACAAGCACAAGAGGAAATTCATATTCATACCACTGGAATTCTGGATTTAGACTGGTGTCATGTACAGTTTAGCTGAAGGAAATGTGCACTGTTTGGCTGGATGGGATGTGGCTGTGCAATCCTCTTTTTTTTTCCACCACCAGTGATAGCACGTGCCTCGTTCTGCTGACAAGTAGCTTACTCTGCTGCTTCTTGTCAGGATTCTCGCGCCCTCGCAGATTGTTTCATTTGTATTAAGTCCTTCTTGAAAGTAGGCATTTCATAAAAAGAAAAATTCACCTTGCTCTCCTTTGAAAATCAGCAAAAATCCAATTTCAACTCTAAGATTAAGAACTGCAGCCTATATCATGTCCTTAGCAAATGTAGAATTGGTGGGTTTGTGCTAGCACATAAGACATTATCTCAGTCACACAAATGCAGCACCATTACAGAGGCTCCTATTGAGTAGTTAGTTACCATGATATATTTGCTGTTCAATATTCGTGTTAAAAATCCTCAATTCTTTCAGAGCTTTGGACATCTGACTTTGTCATAGCACTTGTCCCATAATGATTGAAATTGAAATATATATGGGAGAAATCAGAAATATTATAGATACACTGCAGGCCTAGAAATGTCAGTTCAGAATTCCAATTTTTTACTTATTCAATGCAAGATGAAAGCAATATCTCTTTTTGTGACTGTCTCTATAACTTCCTAAGCAACAACGTATCCCTGAAGACAGTGACAGCACAGGGCATCATCCTTGACAATTAAACAGATTGGTTACTGTTCTTACACTGGGAACATTTCTGCTTCAGTGAATTTATCCAAGTAAATGTATTTATAATCTGAAAATTCTCTAGAGGGTTTTAAATATGTTTAAATATGTTTTTATGCTTTTAATAATCTTGGTCCTATGAACAATAAACTGACATAATCCTATTGATGAAATTATCAGTAACATACGTATTTACCTCAAGTTCACAAGTAATTTTGTCCCACACTGAGAGTCCAATATGTCCTGTAAGGCTTCTTGATGAATTTAAATTTCTAGAAAACAAAGCAAAACAGGTTACTGGCATATTCTAATAATCTGTAGGTATGCAGGAAAAAATAAGTTTCAGGGGAGTCTCAGCTTTTCTACTTAAAACTTATACAATTACTTGTTTAGTATTTCCCTACCTTTCACAGCTGCTAATCTCAAATATATGGCAGGAACTAAAAATTATAGCATATTATCAAATGAGTCTGATTAGTACACTCTCATTCACATATCCTCATTGTAAGGAAAGGTCATTGCTTCTCCAAAACCGGAATGTCTGAAAAAAATGTAGGTATGCCAGCATGTGCCTTGTGTGATTAACTCCATAGATGGTGATTTCTGTTACTTCCAGGGAACAAAAATCGTCATCAACAACAATAACAACTATAACAAAAGAGGATTTTCATTGACTTATAATTATCACAAAACCTTGCTGTATACCAATTAACCACTGTGAATTTTATACTGATTCTTCTTTATGGATTTCCAGGTATCAGTTTATAGTCAGCATGAACAAATCTGAGCATTTAATTTCCACCTTGCTATCCTAATTAATTTTTCAGTCTTTATAAATACCATTAACATCTCATCTGTGATTCAAACTGAAGACCCAGGTACTGCCTTCAGTGTGGATCTTTCCCTAGTCCTCACAATACCTGAGATATTTTTATCTCAGTCTACCTTCCTACAGAAATTTTTTAAAGGGAAGAGTTCCTTTTGTGTCTGAACAGATGAAAATAGCACCTTGGTTTGATATCCAGTACATTTCAATCTTCTCTTGCCAGCCCTGACCTGCTCAATTTTACATCACGTCAAAATGCTGCACAAAATCTCAATTTTCCTTCTTAATCACATGTATCCTTGTCAACTCTGTTTTCCTTCAATGGTTTTCTTTTTTCTGTGAATTAAATACAAAACTGTCTTCCTCTATCGCCTGTTCCCTAAAGTGTCATGCCCTTATTTGCCCATCCAGTTCTCCATCTGTTGAATTTTCAAAGGTCTTTCTGTAGAATCCACCTGAAGCCATATCCTGTAGTTGGAAACACTAATTTCAAAAAAAATACCTCAAAACCCTATTTCTCTTCTCCAAATTTTACTTGAATAATGCCAGAACATGAAATTTATAGAACTTTTTGTTCAATGCAAGCAGCAGGTGGGATGCAAATACTATTGACCATGACAAATGTTCCTTCTTCTTCATTATATGGCCTCACCTCTTTGCTGCAGGTAACACTAATTCTAACACAAATTTTGCCTTCTTGCTTTATTAAGGACTTTTTATTGCATATTTAATCTTATTCCAGGCAGTGAACACATCGACAGAAGACATATATGCTAGAACAAAAATCATCAAGCTGTGAATAGTTTTCTGCTTCAACTGTCTATTGCTCACTGTGGATTCCCATAATAATTTCAACTTTGAACTGCTTGTCACTTTAAAATCTTAAAGTCACACCAGTTCATTTTTCTGAACTCTTCTCTTTTTTTCCCCACATATTTTTCATTTGAAACAAAAATAAATCTCTGTCATTTTCTACTGAAAATATCTACAGATGATACGAATTTCCAATTCTTAGATGACTCAAAAAGGGAAATGTGACACAGCATGTCAGCACTTCTGACAACTTTCAGTAAACCACTGAAGTTGGTTATCATCCAAATCTCTTTCATGGATATTTCCAGTACATTTTTATGAGACTTTTTATGAGGATACCTCAAAATGATTAAATTACAAATGTATTGAGGACCTGGGCTTTCCCTCATCAGTAGCTAGTGTTTATGTTCTCTATTATTCACAGACTCAACCTTTCTAAAGTTTTCACCCTGTACTTTAAAAACCAGTTTCATTTTTTTTTTTAAGTATCATTGGTTTCATAGTGACTGATAAAATTAAAAGATTTCCTGAGACAATTCGTGTGGTTTTCCTCATTTGGAAAACCACATTTCTTTCCTCCCTACCACAAGTTCTTGTAACACTAGAAATTTTCAAAACCATAGAATATTTTTACTTTCAATAGCACTATATTCTGTACCCTACTTACACCTACTCTTTCCTTATTACAGCAATGTTACCACCGTATTTACCACTCTTCAAAGTCTTCCGCTCCTCATGGACTGTATTTCAGAAAGGCATAAAATGCCAGACCATTGAAATTTCTCATGCAGGTTGGAATCATTTAAATATACAAACTAGTTTTTTGTCTGCAACGATATCTGTATCAAAAACTTGATTTCCTCATTAATGAAAGTCTAATGAGATTCAGCTTGCCATTTAGCACCATAATAATCACTGCTCAAATTGAACTCTGCAGTGGGAAGTTCAAACTGAAAAATTACCCCAAGTAGAAATGCTGATGTTCAGATAATTAACATTTTAGTAGTTTCCTTTTGAAAATGGCATGTGACTCTCTTCTGCAGACCTCTCTGTATAGCCTCACTTCAGGGAACGTGTAATTAGGCAGGACTTAAAAGGTCCCGCTGGCCACTTCAAGTTTTATCTTTGCTTCAAAAAGAAATGGAAGCCATCTATGCTGCATTGTTTAGTTTTGTGACTGAGGCTTCCTAATATTTAACAGAGGTGCTGGAAATCCAAACCAGCTTTAAACAACCAGGCAACAACGTAGAGCCAGAAGTGAAAATATCTAAAGAGAAGTAAAGAGGATTTCAAATCCATTTTACACAGCTGCATCTGCTGTGACAGTTTATTAAGCTGCAAGGCAAGGGATTTTTTTTTTTTTCCTTGCTGAAATATTTACCATAAGCTAAATAGAATTGTCACAGTGTCTCAAGTCACTGCTGTGGAAAACTGAGCATTAGCATTCTCAAATGAGAACATCACTCGATTGATTCACTGAGTGAAAGGGTGAATAAAATCAGATCAAAATGGAAGCCAACCCGCAGCACTCAGATCTGTGGAAGGAACTGAAAATGGGAGAAAGATTGGAGGGGGGGAAATAATAGGCTTTGTGCATTGGTGGATGGAAAACAGCTGAGAATTTGCCATTTCTGAACACGGTCAGGCTCTGATGATGTTCCAAGAAAAATTTGAACCTTCTTTCTTGCAGGAGAAACTGAACAATTTCTAAAGGATTTCTTTTGGAGAAAACTACCACCTTGGCTGAGGAGAGTAATATGTAAAATAATTACGGTTTTTTCTCTTTTGAAACCATTAATGTAAGATATGATCCTCTAAGTTGCATCATTCACAAGTGACGTATTACTGGGTTTAGTGGAAAAGCAGGAACACAAATCCCTTCACCTCCCAGCTGCCCTATCCCTGGAAACATCTCTCCCCAAACCGCATGCCAACTGCAACAAGCTAGATTTGCAACCAGTAAGCCTCCAAGGAACATCATTCTTCTAGTTAAATCCTTCTCCACTCAATCCTTGCTAAATTTGCAGTCATGTGAAATAAGAGGCACTGGCACCCATCAAACCAAAATTAAGGTTTAAACTTTCAAAATGGACAATTATTTCAGAGGATCAGTTCCAACATGATATCAACCATGACAGTGCCCCGTTTTATTTCCTACATGTAAACACAGCAGCTATGTGGAATAAAGGAGAGAAGAGACTTAGGGGTAAACACACAGGAGCAAGAGGGAAATCCCACCTGCCTGATTCCTGCAAACTTCTGCAGAAGTCAACAGAACTACCTCGGTGAATTGGGCATGCAAGATGTGATCCCTCACTTTTTCCCGTGATATTTAGAGAGAAATCGTTGTACTCTGTGTGTGTCACACAGCTAGACCCTGGAATAAAGATATTGACCTTTAAGAGTTCGTTCCTAATTAAAGTTACCCCTTTGAAAGCACACAAGAAGTTCTGGCCTCTTTGGCCATTCATGGATATTAACTGTTACCAGAAAAAGCACTGCAACACAGTCTGCAATCAAATGTTCTTTCAAGTTCTGTTCCTTTTAACTACATAAGATTTTGCTCTCAATATTGATAGTTTTCTTTCAAGTCCTGCAAATACTTTCAATACTTCATTTTATGGTTAATTAGACTTAAACTGAGAGAATAAACACCTATGATGTTGATAGGAAATTGCATTGGAAGTCAAAGGTTTCATGCTAGCAGGTCCCATCTCTAAGAAGCTATTACGTGGGGTCTAAGGAACTGAAACGTAGGCTGAGCCACAATGACTCACCTGTAGCACTAACAGTCACAGATTATGACTGCCCCACACTAAAGTCCCATTAACAAGCAAGATGATAGGAAAGTCATCACAGAAACGTCTGAATAGGAAAATGTAAGGAGTGAGCTGCAATGCACTGCCCTGGACATGAACTGATAAAACACCCCAGTTAATAAAAAGAACAAGCAACTGTAATGTCAGCATTCAAGAAAATGTCCCTGAAAGAGTCGAGATTCTGCGCTCCTTTTCACACTGAATGCTCCAGTGATGCACACAAAGTAAATTTTCATATATTTACCCTCAACAATACCACAAAACATCAAAACCAGAACTGATCTCAAAATAAGCAGGATATTTAGTTTGAGTGAAGAAAGGGAGTATCATTATAGCAGATTTCTAATAGCTTTTTACCTCTAGAGTACATCTTAATATAATTTTCTCTGGTTTTCTAAATTATCAAACGAGCTAAACCTAAAACCATTCTGCCAGTGAAAATATTCTGTCAACTCAAAACAGGATTCATTTAATTCAGATCCTGTTTTTATCCAAGCAGGTTCAGTAAACCAACAAGGTGGGAGACATCTTGGCAGCCCTCGCCTTGGTTTCTGAGCCCCCTTAGAATGGAAATCCTTACAAACACTTGCCTTGCATTTTCAGCACATGCATCCAACCATCTCCAGACAGTAAAGAAACATTCAAACTGAGGCCTTCTCAGTGATGGACCTTTACTTTAAGAATGTTGACGCTACAAGGGCCACAGCAGTGCATCACAACAGCAGGCTTCAAAGTCACCCTCTAGCATCTTTTGCTCCTCGTCAAGTTTTCAATAAACTTCAGTTCCTCCTCTGCCCCACAGTTTCTGGGTTATAATTCAAGTAAAGGACATTACAGTCATGTGAAAGGTCTCTGTGTTACACATGTTTCTGGGCTCCACACTGGTGGGTTTGTTTTACGGGTGTACAGGTTCTTATTAGACCCGTCCCGACATTTTAAGTGCTTGTGAAGTGCTTTCCCTCTCTCTGTTAATTATCAAGTACCTGACTGATTGCTCATGATTGATGGTTGATAGGGAGAAGGTTCAGCAAGTGCTAATGGATTGGCTGATGTGAGTGGCACAGAGGAAGGAAGTGGCCCAGAATTCCACCAAACTGTGCTTGTTGCTGTTTCCTGTAAATGGTTTTCTCTGTGGCAGAGTGTGCGTGAACTTGTATTAAAAATGAAAATGGAAACTTCTGTAATGGGATATTACTAATAAGGGTATTACTAAAGGAGTATGATTATTTCTGATCTTTGTTTATGGAAAGGTTTGTTTATTAAAACTCTCAAGTAACACACAAGATATAGTCAAGTGAAAAAGAACTTCGAGTGAAATAATGAACTTAAATACTACAAACTGAAAAGATATCTTGCAATGTAATCCGAAACCCATTCAATAGCTTCATATAATTATGAAGAGAAATTAATTTACATTAACCAACTGAATAATATTTGAAGTTAATAATCAAACAGGCAATCAGCTTAACAGTACAGTGACTTCCTCTGAGACACGGGGAAATGCAGTCAAGTCTTATTTAAAATACAAAAATCCAAGTTTGAAACTGATTTCTAATTAACTGAAACAAAGAGCCACCTTCCTTATGTCTTCTGCTTTGGTAGACTCTGTTTTACCAGGGTTATTTTTATATGTTCATATGCATTACTCCCCATCCCATGTTTAGCTAGCTCTTCTTGGAAGCAGATCCTGAAGGGAGTAGGGTGGTGTTTCAGCCTACATAGCACTGCAGTGAAAGAAATCCGGATACTTTAAAAAAATTCTGGTAAGATTGGGTATTATGTAATCTCCTGTAATCTCATGTAAACTGAACTGACTAACTGAATTAATAGAAGTATTTGTGCATAGAAGCTTGTAGAATATGGATAAGAAAGAGATGACCTGAAGATCTTTTCATTTTAGTTCCATTTATGTATTCTATAATACTTTTATTCTCCTACTTCCTAAGGGGGAAAAAATCTTAGAAGTAAAAAAATCTCATTCCAACAGAAAATCCAAAGGGAGACTTTAGAATGTTTATGAAAATATCTTAATAAATAGGTGAATAAATGTGCAAGAAGAGGCATCTTTAGGCCAAATTAATGCTTAAAAATGAGTCAAAAAAGGTAGTTAAGATTTTGACATTCTTTCAAAAGCACTTCAGTATTTTCAAGCTGAAAATTCATGTCAGTGACTTTAAGGAAACTGGTAGCCAAAATAGGGCTTTTTACACCGATGTCAAAAAGAAAAAAATAATTCAGAAGACATGAAACAGATGAGTAAAAGAATTGTTGAGGAAGTCAGAGGCTTAAAAACTAATTTCCTTCCTCTCCAAACTAATTTCCTTTCCTTCCAAACGAATATGTTGAAATAAATATGCTTACTGCTTTCAGTAGTAACAGGGTACAGTTTCACTACTATTTGGAAAATACCAAAAAAAAAAAAAAATGAGGCATATTAATGGTCTTGGCAATAAACTTGTTGAGGTCAAGAATTCAGAAACACAGGAATCTACAGTAGTCCAAAGAAAAAGAGTCTGAAATGGACATGCACAGCTGTAAAATATACATATACACACAAATATCTATCTACCTATTTTTTTATTTTTATGTATATACGGCGTGCATATATTTTCTCCTTTACATCATCAGACTCTTACTTCCCTAGCTTGTGAAATCGTATCACATTCATTCCCCTATTTCACCTATACAAATCTTTTAAAAAATTAAGAGTAGCATCTCATGTATGCTATTAGTATTGTTACTCATCTCTAAGAGGCTCATTACAAAGACAGAGCATCTCTCTAACAAGCCTCTGACAAATAGCTCTTTGTGAGGGTCTTCCAATTATGAGAATTTCCATCCTTTTTTTTTTCTTTTCTTTTTTCTTTGGCAAAACATCAGTTCTATTCCAGTTTGGGGACTTGCTTGGATCTTTGGGGAATTTGGCTTCATGACAGCAATTTCCAATAAACAATTTAGTCTCGCAGTTCTCACTAATGAAAGAAGACATTTTTATGGAATGAAAAAGAACAAATATAAAGAGAAAAAAGAGTTACTGTTTCCTAGCTCTAAGGCTAGAGCATTTCAAGCATTTAAAAGTATTTAATTTACTGAAAAGTGCTTATGTTTATTCTTTTTGAAAAACAAATACTTTTTGTAAGGGATAATTAAAATATTTCATTATTATTACTGCAGCTAATGGATTACTAAATGTTTGTGCCAACCACACAATCCACCATCCAGTGCACTGTTTGGCAAACCAGCAAATGTATTCTCTTTTTAAGGACATGTCAGGGACCTCAATAAATAGCAGTCAAGAAGAAGAGTGTTACTGTAGGAGGTAAATTACTTATATTTGCACAGCCTGAAAGGACAAAGTAAAATTTTAGTAAAAAGCTTTAAAGTATTGTCAGATGAAAGAAGCAAAATCAGTAAGTTTAATGTCAGAAATAGGTGGAATATAAATGATGAGCAAACTGGACTACTTAAGATTCTTAAAATTTTCTGAACTATTCAAGTGAGTTAGTAACCCTGTATTTCCAATTATTATTACTGTTATTAGCAATATCGTTGCACAATATGACTAAATACATCAAAAGCGTGTATGGTTTATGTAGTCATTCTTCAAAATCAGTTTTATAAAGCAACGTGAGTTAAAAATTTTCAGTCTATTCTTGAGGTTTCCTATTTTGCTTTTTCAGTCTCCTATTCTTGAGGTTTTTTTGTTTTTTTTTCTTGAAATCACATCTATAAATAACATTTATTTCTTTTAGATAACTTGAAGAGTTGTTAGATCAACCAGAAAAGAGGAAAATTTACTAACTGCAATATTATCAACTTCAGATCATTATCATTACCATTTCTGATGATCCCCATAAGCCTGACATTATGTGTGATTGTTAGATCATCTATGTGGTCTGCCTAGCATTTAGGATTTGCATTAATCAGGAACCCATTAAGGATAAACTTCAGAATTCATTCTATTAAAATAACCTCTAACAATAGTTCTTTCTAGCCCCTACCATCACTGCTTGCTTTATGCCTCCAGGTATGAGGAATTCTAGGCCTAATTAATTTTTTCCCACACAGCAGAACTGCCTGTGTTCTCATTACCCATATAGACATGGAATCCCACCAAGCTTTTTACCTTCTTGGTATCTCAAAGCAATAAGGTAGAAAACAATTTCCTTTAAATCTCTGTCACCTCTCTTGTGCACCACACAAGCACCAAAATCTCCCGCAGTTTACTAACCATCCACCCCTCAGGAATCCCTTGCTTGGCATTCAGACCCCCAGTGGTTCATCTAAAAACCCTCACTGTCTCTGCTTTCTATTTCTTCTCCTTAGCTTATCTAGGTCAGATCTCATTGAAGACATTTTTTTTTTATTTTGGTTGACCTCTAACATTTTCTTAGTATCTAAAGCAACTGTTTTTTTCCATTCCCCAGAGTAATTAAACTTTTCATTTCCTGATTTTGTGTCACCATGTGCACCCTCAGCTGACCAACTTTTCATATGTCTATCACTAGTTGTTAATACATCTCTCTTTTTCACCTGTCCTTCTCAGTACTCCAGACCAAAATAACTTTGTGTCTTCACCTATATATAATATTTCTTAAATACCTTCTCCAGAAACTGATTTTCTGCTACCCAAGTTGTCTATTTATCCCATATTTCCCTGTCCTTATTGTCTTTTCTTATCTTCACATAAGGATTTTTCAGACAAAGTTTTCCAAACTTTTTGATAAGGTTTTATATTCGACTAGTAGGTTGTGACTGAACTATGAAACATGAAGAAGGAAAACAAAGTTGATACAATAGAGAGCTGCTACTGACCTTTCCAAGTCCAGGTACTTACAAGTAGTAAGAAATTCCTGCTGAGTGAGCAACAAACTTTATCATTAAACTTAATCGAAGATAAAGCTGCCAGATCCATCCAGTGTAAAGTTTCATTCATGTGGGAAAGGAAAAGAACCAGTTTTCACATCACTATTAGTCCAAACCACACTCTCCATTGCATGGGTCCAGTATTATTCTGTTAAAACTGTGAGTTCCTACAACTCCAGTTGAAAAAATCCTTCACTCTGCCCTGAAAATGTTATATATACATCTAGCCTCTTTGGCATCCAGAACATATTACATCGGTCCTATTATCTCTTCCTCTCTCAGATTATCAGTCTTGACAATTAAAATTGAACCACAGCACTCAGTACCCCCTTATTGGAATGCTTGTGACAAGAAGATGGCAGCAAGATTGAGCGTGACTAACGTGAAGATTATGCAGAGGTTCCAAGACCAGTAGAGAATAAAAGGAAGACCTAAAATCATTCTGTTACCCAAGAAAACAAGTCGCAACAGAGAACCATGGACAGAGAGCAGCACAATCTAACCACATGTAGTTTTTTAACATTCATTTCTTCAAAATATTTTGGGAACAATCACCAGAGTCTTTATACATCATTCATACACATCTCATTTCTTCTCCACTTGCATTAGGAAATATTTTTAGGTGTTATCTACGGCATGTGAGGCTTTCTTTTAAAAATAAAGTTTTGATTACATGTCTTAAAAATTGACATAATCTCTAATGACAAGATGCTAATTAAAAAAATTATATCCTGTTTCTTTTATCATCTAATTTGTCAGGATGACACATCAAGTTAGCAAATGTTAAATGACACTTGATTGAAATATATTATAGGCACATATTAATTCAATATTTTATGTGCAAATAGGGCCTATACAAGTAGATCAAAAGCTATGATTATAATCACAGCTATGTTTACTTGATCTAGATACATTTTCTTAGCAAATATTTTCATACACATCCCTAAAATGCCTTTTTTTTTTTCTTTTTCACACATACTTGAGGACTCTCTTTTCGTCAATAAATCTGCAGTTGCAATTAGGAAAGCACTGTAAAAGAATCACCTTTCTAACTGTAAAGATTTCATTTTGCCTTCAGAATACGTGAGCAAATAAGAAACATATTTAATAAATAAAGAGTATAATTTGCTTTGGCTAATTTAACAAAATCCTGAAGGGCCATGATGTTCTATATTGCCAACAGGTAAATCTTCTCCAAGACACAGTAAAATATTTTGCTTCAACAAAGCTGGGCCCCATAACCAAATAATGGATTGAGTGTTGTGGTTTCACACTACGTGCTGTGAACAAAATTAGCTTTAGTCCAGCCCAAACCAACACACTGCAATATATTTAAAACTATGTGCACAGTATTATAAGCTATTTGCTGAGCTATGTAGGTTTTAATATGACCTTTACCAACAACTTCCTTAAATGTAGTACTCCATTTTATCATATTAGGTGGCCACCATAATTTGATCATGAATGGTGCTACATCCAGTTGGCAGCCAGTCACCAGCAGGATTCCCTAAGGCTCCGTACTGGGGCCAGTCCTGTTTAATATCTTGATTGATGGTCTGGATGAAGGGAATAAATGCACCCTCAGCATTGGGCAACACTAAGCTGGGAGAGGAACGTTGATCTGCTGGTGAGTAGGAAGGCTCTGAAGAAGGATCTGGACAGAATGGATCAATGGACCAAGTACAATAGTAAGAGGTTCAATAAGGTGAAGTGCCAGGTCCCAACCTTGAGTCACAAGAACCCAAGTCTGAAAGCAGAGTGGTTGGGAAGTGGCCACATGGAAAAGGACCAGGGGGGGCTGATAAGCAGCAGTTGACCATGAGCCAGCAGTGTGTACAGGTGGTCAGGAAGACCAATGGGATCCTGGCGTGCATCAAAAACAGTGTGGCCAGCAGGAGCAGGTCAGTGATTGTCCCTTTGTGCTCAGCACTGGTGAGGTTACACCTTGATTGTCCAGTTCTGGGGCCCTCACTGTAAGAAAGACATTGAGGTGCTGGAGCAGGTCCAGAGAAGGGCAACAGAGCCAGTGAAGGGTCATATGAAGAGTGGCTGAGGGAGCTGGAGGTGTTTAGCCTGGAGAAGGGGAGGCTGAAGGGGGAACTTATTGCTCTCAACAATTATCTGAAAGGAGGCTGCAGCCAGGTGGGGGTCACTCTCTTCTTCCAAGCAACTCCTCCTGTCCTGTACGTGACAGAATAGGAGGAAATAACCTCAAGTTGAGCCAGGGGGAGTTCCAGTTGGACATCAGGAATAATTTCTTCACTGAAAGGGTGGTCAAGTATTGGAATGGGTTGCCCACAGAGATGCTGGAATCAGCACCCCGGTAGCGAAACAAATAGACATGGCACTCAGTGCCTAGTTGACCTGGTGAGGTTTGGTCACAAGTTAAGGCTCGATGATCTTAATGCTTCTATATCAATCTTGATGATTCTGTGACCCTATAATTGTCCATGTGTCACTTATAGGGTTAAATTACATCCAAATACTACACAAGGAAATATTTTTTCTGAACTGAGCAAGTTTCAGTATATATTATTATTACTATTATTCATTTTAAGCAGAATTACATATTGTACACTTTGTATATAGCAAAATGTTGAATATAGAGTACATAATATACAAGTATTTGTATAATTTGGGCAAACTGTACTTCAAAAGGTACACTCACTTTCCCAATTTTCACCAAAATATTTCTGTTAATTCTAAAAATATCGATGACAAATTCCCCCAAAATAGCCTAGGCAGACTCTTGAATTTGTATTTTGTTTTTTTTTTGCAAAGTAGTATGTACGATTTTTTTCCCTTCAGTAAATTCTATACTATATTAAGCTCATTTCAAAAATAAATCAATAATTCAAGCACTCCTACCACATTTTAAAGCAACCTGGAAGATTAAAATGCTCTCTCTCTCATGATATCAGCTTTTCAGCTTTATTATTGGCATAGATGCACAGCTTCTGCAAGTCACAAATATATTTGCTGAGGAGAAAGACACAGCCCCTTTCCAGGTCATTGATTTCTTTTTGAGAGGATAAGCCACTTACGATAGAGGAAGTTCCTTGTATTTGAAGAAAAACAAACCCCAGAAGATTACAAAATGGAGTTTTAGAATAATTTGCCATTTTCCATTCAGGTAGCCAAAGTCATTAAGAAACCAGGCCATCAAGCTTTTACGAAAGAAGTTTTCTTCACTGAATTAATATCTACAGAACCACAGTTTCTTCTCCTAGTTTACAGAATCTAGAGAAAAATTATTCAGCAGAGGTGGGAAAAAACCTGATGCAATCCAAACCCAAAAGCAGCGTAAAACTCATCAGAGCTTCCCCAAATTAACATAAATAGTGTGTTTTCTTTCTGACCAACCTGATTTTGAAGTTATATCAAAATCTATTCCAACTATCTTTTTTATTTAAAACCTCTTTATGAGGTCTGAAATAAAACTGCACTATTCAATGATAACATTGCAGAGCTCAGAGTAAACAGATGATGTCTACTAGAATTGTTTTTCTTCCACATATTTAACAAGTAAAACACCTCAAATATATTCCAGGCATTTGGAAGACCAAAGCTACACAATTCTGTACAATTACTTTGATGCTGATTTTAGTTCAGCTTCACCTAAGAATTCAAGGAAAAGGTCAGAACATTGCAAAGGGAACCATTTATTGAAGTCAAGAACACATATTCTGCAATTTTAGCTTTTCTGTGGAGGCCCATCAACATCTAATGTAACTACCATAGAGTGTCATACTACTAAATTATGTGGTGGTTAAAGCAGGTTAATTTTTATGAAGCTCTTCCAAGTTTTTGATGGACTGTACTTATCTCAATTAAATGATATTGTGTATATTAAGGGGTAGTCAATTGCTTGACATAAACATTAATACTGCTGCAGCAACAGGCTAACAAGAACTATAAAAACAATCAATTATCTTTAAGCATAAAGTTAAAACATGGCAGTTTGTAGTTGCCCAGTCTCAAAACAATAAACCATCTGTCCCATTAAATCATCAAAAACACTCATCCTTTACTTCCTCTTGCCTAAATCTGTTCTTAAAACTGTTGAGCTGTAGTCAGGCCTAATTCACCATCCTTTCAAGAGCTGTTCCTCCTCTAAACAGCAAAGCATCATCAGCTGGCTCTCTCACTCAATAACTGCCACCCATCCCCAGAGCTGGAATACACAATTCCATTATTAGTTTCATACTCAGGAAGGTGAACACCACACATACAGAATAACAGCAGAAAGTGGTGACTATTCTAATTGCCCCAATTATCTGTCCCTGACAGAAAATGTGCCTTTCCATGAAATGAGTAATACTATAAGTGATTCTTTGTCCTAACAGAGACTAGCAAGTGTCTCCCCTCAAGAAACACATCTTTCCAGCTAGGTAAATCAAAACTGCCAATATTCTCACATGAAAACTCCAGCAAAAAATAAAATAGTTCACTTTATAGAAAGCAATCTGGATTTTTGTTAACCACAAACTGGTCTACTATAATCCAGATTTATTGCATACAGATGAGACAAGTATTTGCCAGAAAATTTTCAAAATACATCAAAATACATTCAAATTTCAATTTTTTTTTCCTGCCATAGAATGAGCTGACTACTCCACAGCATGTGGCCTATAATAAGAGTCAAAAAAGTCCATAGTGGTAAATTCTATTAGAGTCTGTGAACAGAATAACAAATAACTAAGAAGTTTTATGTCAACATCATCAAAATAATGGAAAACATCAGAATAATTACTAGGGACATTACAATAAAAGCACAATAATTATTAGAGACAGGCAGAAAAGGTTTAGAATAGAGTTCTTCAGGGGAAAAAAATCTGCACAGAGCCTTTGAATTTTGTGGAGGAAACCTAACTTATGAAATTTCCAGAGAACTTTTCTTGCATGCTCATGACAGATATTTGATCAATAGTTGCTTAAAAACTTCAAAAGGCAGTGATTCCTTTAGTGGACAATCTATACCAGCACAAATATTTACCAGAAGAAAATTTAGATTTGGTTTTAGACGTGTGCCTGCATGCCCCAAATGGACAAAACATGTAATGGGATGACCACCTCAGCATTGAGGGAAGAGAGCAGCTCAATTCAAACTGTTTTGTTTGTGTTTGCAAATATGATGCTTTCTGTTCCTTCAGTAACACTGGTAATGTAGGATCATTTTGTAATTCACTCTAAACTCTCCGTTCTAAGGAATTATTGCTGGGTTCTTTTCAGTTCTAATCTCGGAAATAACTGGAGCCCCACCAGGCTTGGCATCATGAGCAAACCCTAGAAAAGTGCTTTCAATGCTAACCCCTGACTCATTTATAAAACACTGAAAGGGGATCAGACTCAGGATGTGTCCTGCTCTAAACAATGTACACACCCAGTCTGGCAATGCATCACCCATAACTAACTTAGGAAGGTTTGGTTTTTTTTGTTTAATGAGCAAAATGCTGGTTAAGTATCTCCCCTTTCTCAAAGAATGAAGTTTGGGGCGATTTTTTGGTTTTTAGGGGGTTTTTTTGGTGGGATTTTTTTAGGAATTTATCAAAATCAATTCTTCCTTGATCCTTCACGCTGCAGAAAAAGTAATATTGGAAATCCTAGGTTTTTTTGAAGACCCTGACATTGCCATTGAATCAGAGGTCTGTGAGTTGTCTTTATTCTAAAAGTTTCAGTCCAAATATAGCCGGTTTAATTAGAAAATTTACTTAGCTATTTTATTCCATAACAGTTCATCTTCCTTCAGACACTCCTTCCCCTCCCTCTCCCAATTTATAATAACTATTGTGCCATTTTGTTATATAGCTGTTCTTCACTCCTGACAGTTCCAGTTCCTTTTTTTCATGACAGTGATAGATGCATCTGATAAGTCATAGAAAAGTAAACTTGACAACATTTTCTACTTCCCACTCAATTTCTAATCTGTTTCTACATAGACTCTTTTGCTCCAGTTAACAAAAAAATGATGTCTCTGAGCTCATATCAATTTAATATTTACAACCTGTCAAAATGATTCACATTCTTCACTGAAGCCTTAGCTCAGGTGTTTCATTGATCAGGTCCCAAATCATTTTCTTTAATATGAGTGTTAAATCAGTCTTTCAGAGCTGGCAACATCTCTCACAGAAGGTAAAAAGACATTTTTAGTACAGATAAAAGCAGCAAACCTAATTCCTATTTAGTTAAGCATCGATCAATGAGAACATTTTCCTGAAGTTTCAAGAGACTTTATATAAATAACTGTGACAAGAAGATCTTTGTTGCTCAGTGTCAGGTGCCAGTCTCAATTCCACTCCATAAGAAAATCCTACTCACCATTTTGGTGATGGATGGGGCAGCTCAGATAAAGAAATGTTTCTCCAGAAATCAAATAACATGTTTGGTTGGTGAAAACATGGAAAATTTCATGCAAATTATTAAAAATTAATAAAGTTTTCTACAAGCAAAAAAAAAAGATAAAGTAAAAAGATAAAATGGAAAGGCTTGTATTTGCCTTTTGGTGTCACAAGCCTTCAAAACTTTTCAGTATCTTAAAATCCTCCTATTAACTATGGATAAGGCTAGAACAAAAAGTTGGACTAGCATTCTGTCACAGGGCTGGAGTATGCATTTTAGCACCCTTGAACACTAAAACAGGGTCAGTGTTAGTGGAGGAACCTGAATACTAATTCATGTTTTGTGCCAATATTGAGGATTTTTTCAGTGTATAACTTATTATAGCAGGACCATTTATATAGTTATCATTGTCACACTTAGGCTGTGCATCATGAAACCAAAACTTTACTTTGATGCCACAGTCTTCATGCCAATTTATTCTACAGGAAAGAAGACTTGCAGCTATAAAATCTTAGTGAGGGGAAAAAAACAAACAAAACCAAAAACTGGAATTTTCCTGATCAGGTAAAAATACACAGAATTAAATGCTGGTCTTTAAAATAAGGCCACCTCACCACGGGCTTCAGTGAAGAAGGAGCTGCATTATAAGCACTTTGGGGTATAATTAAATAATTAAAAAAGATTCTTACCTTTCTTAATGTTGAATCTATCCTACACTACAAGGACCTCTTTAGATGATTTAACATATGAATAAACTTATTAGAATAGCTAAAAAAAAATAATTTGGCAGCCATAAAATATTAAGATATATAACTATTTCTTGCTATCAACTTTTACTGAAAGTTCACTGGGTAAAACACAGGTGTAGCAGTGAAATACAGCCCTCTCTTCATTTAAAATGGCATTGAAATTTGCTTGTTTTCTAAAGGTCATGTCTGCTCACTCAATTGGTAGGAATTCGTGTCATATTCATTGTAATAATCTACACTAAGTGCACAGGAAAAAAAAAGAATAGAGAACTAGAAAGATCTACTATAACTATTGTTTTTCAGGATTTTTGAGCAACTTTAGTGAGTATTTAGACGCTTCAATTTCTATCTGATTCGGTATATGTGTATGGGAGAGGGAAAGAAAGAACAAAGTCACTAATAGGCAGTGGGATGATATCTAAACTAAAAGTCTCTTTAAATACAATTCACTTGGGTCCCAGAGGAAACCAGTACTATTTTTACAGCCATGAAATATTACTGCCATGGAGCCAATCACACAAATAACTAGTGTTGCTGCAGTGATTTTCACTACCTGCTGATATAGACTATGCCATTAACTAACAACAACAACAAAAACCTGTACTTTTTTATTAGGGCCAGAAAATTATTTACAGGAAAAAATATAAAGTGTGCACACTTACTCACACATAATTCACATGTATATACATATGGTATTCATAGATAACACTAACTGCTTAATTCCTTTACCTTTAATTCCATAGCACTAACAACATCTGTAACGGATTCTAGTCAAATTCAAATCACAAGTACCTTTACAAGACTAATTTACAGTCTCAAATGCACTCTGAAATCCTCTGGTGAACAATCTTTACTGTTCCGGTTAGAGAAAAGTAAAAGATAGATTTTAGTTACTTACAGGAACTGTGAAATTATTTCAATTTTCCATTAACAAAGCATCTAATATTAAAGCTTTTATGACTAAACTTTCATTTGTTTCTTTCCTAAAATGGAATTAAGTGAACAAATTATTTTTTAGGCATTATTAAAGGATATTTCCATAAAACAAATAAATTATATACCTGTAGACAGCACAACATGCACACGTTCAAAGCTCTTTGACACATCAGTCATGATGTAAAATTTTTGTCACTCCACCAGAGTGACAGCTCAAGAGACTTCACAGTAACCATTGGACACATAACCTTTTCATCTTCTCCAGGAGTGGCAGGGGAACTTACAAAACTGTGAAGATCAAATACTTTTGCTTTGAGCATACACAACTTTGTACCAAACATCAGGTCTCTCATGCTGGAAGGGGGGGGGGGGGGGGGGGGGGGGGGGGGGGGGGGGGGGAAAGGGGGGGCACGTTTTGAAGGAAAAACATTTTCAGGCTATTTTGAAAAAATCTTCATCTCTCTAAGATGCAGCTAAATTGATGAAAATTAGGTACTATAGCATTATCTAATTTCTGACAGTACTGCATTCAGGGATGAAAACTATAAATAATGAATAGTATTTATAGAGGTTAAAGTATTTACTATGTATTTATCATATGTCATTCTGTTCCTCCTTATGTTAAGAAGAAAAAGTCTTCATTTTGATTACAAAAACTCAAATAAGTGGATTTCCTGAAAATATTTTCTACTTTCCTCTGGAACAAAAGTATGTCTGACTAGTACATGTAGTTCTCCACATACCACAGAGAGCTTCTTAATGCTCTCAGTTCCAGGGTGGGCACATCCACTGCTGTTCTCAGGAGCTGTTGGTTCCTCTAGTCTTTTAAGCCTCACTCCCAGTCAAAAATAAAAATAAATTCTTGCTTACTATTTAGTGGATCCCATTCCAGGGCATAATATTTCAAACTTTACTTTTAATAAGGTTTCAAATGTCCCAGGGTAACAGGGAGGTAAATCCCTGAACATGATCGCTCAAGGTTAGAATTCCAAAAATCTTCATTAAAAAATTTGCTGGTTTACCATACCGATTCATGGTACGCTGCCTTTACTAATTAAATTAATAGCTACACTCGCTTATCAAAGAGATCAACTTCTGCATTGCCCTCACTAGGCAGGTTAGTTGCTAGGCAGCTCTCACTGGGGATTTGGTACTGTATGCTTATCTGTGAAGACAAAGGCTGCCGTGCGTGTTTCACGAGGAGAATGAATGACACACTGCTCTCACTGAGTGCATTCATTTCCATCTTCATATCTCAATTCCTCTCCTTCAAATATTTTAATAAATTTGGTGCATTTTAATGTTGCAACCCCATTTAATCTGGAGTATAATATGACTTGTATGCTGTGGAATTGCTTCCATTTTTTCCTCTCCTGCCAGTTTACAAAATCAAGATTTATTTCAAGACACACGTGAAGGCCGTGCACACCAGAGCCTACCAGGACTGTTGCTGCAGTAATATTCGGTCTGATGTTTCAACCTTTCTCAGTATTCTTCTATCCACTGAACTGTTCATTTTCAAATATTTTTATACTTTGTTCATTCCATTCCAAACTTCAGTTCCTACCTAGGAATTCAAACCTTTGATTAGCAGCCTCTTTGTGCCAAATATCTTGTCGACACCAGCAGCACAGTTACCGTGATGTCACTGAGGATGTGATTTATGGCACCAACATTTTCTACTGAGCAACTGGACCTGCAGGTATTCAGATATAGGTGCACTAACCCCCTTTGCAAGTACCTAGATGACTTCCAAAGAATAAAACCTCATTTTTTTCTCACTGGTGGTTTTTTTTAGCAACTAGATCCACATCCTCACACCACATCAACAGCTGGGAAAATTTGGCTTAGCTCAGCAAAACTGAAGACAAAATTCTTATTCTCAAAAACAAGCCAACCCAAACCCAAGGACTAGTAACATCTTTAGGTTTAAGCTGGAAACAGAATTCCTTCCAGGACTAACTCTGTCATATATTCTTAATTAATAATACCCTAAAATAATAATATCTTAAAAATGATATGTTGCGTATCAGTGTTATTCAGAATGTACTTCCAGTGGCAAATGATTTAGTGATTACTGAATGGGACAAAACTTGCAGTTGAATAAACTTTTTTTTAATTATCTTCTAAGTTATATGAAGACTTATTTAATAAGTTAATTTAACAAATAAAAAGAAAATTAGTTTCAATTTATTTTCAATTTTGTATAATCATGCCATGCAAATTTATGCCAACATGTGTTTTACTATTTTGGTTTTTGTCATGCAGCTCGTTTTATTCATTTCTGACTATTTGCTCTCCTCTAGATGTTACTCCAGTAATATAATTATTCCAGAAAGCACCACTTGAGTGGATGGCCCAAACTTCAAAGAGCTTGAGGAAAAAAACTTCAATAATTAGTAGAATATCCACACAAAATCAGAATTCCTTGTTGAATAAAGAAATAATAAAATTCATATGCTTTGTAATGAGTATGTGAGCACTGTCAAGTTAAAATGTTTTTATAAATAATTGGTCTACCTTTCTGCCCAGTTGTGAGAACTGGCAAGATTTCTTGCAATTGTGTAAAGTCAAAACCTGTCAGCAGCACTGCATTTTTTTCCCAAGAATAAACAAGTAATCTTATACTGCCTATGGATAACACAAGAAAAAAAGAAAGAGTAAGTTGCTCACTTCTGCCCCTGAAAAGGTAAAACGTTTTGAAGGCTCAGCTAAAACAAAACCAAAGAAAGCTCTCTTTATAAGCTGTCATAAAAAATTTAGAAAGGAAGATCATGGTAATGTTGAATTTGTAAGAATAGTATATCATGCTTTTAGTTTTAAGCAAAGGTTAAATCATGGTCTTAGCTGCATCAAAGACTTTTATCTTTTTCAGCGTTCAAGGAATTGGGATGCAACCAAAAAAAAAATCAAACAGTCATTTTTTTTTCTGTAAATTTTAAACTGATTACTGATTAGAGAAAAACACATGGTAACCATTCCACTTAGAGGCACCTTTATTTCCTATATGTCAGTTTCTTTTGACATTTCATGGAAAAATATTCAAAATATTCAAAAATTTGCCTGAAAATTTACCTCTTCTGGGACATCAATTTGAAGGATGATCTGCTAATGCACTAGTTACTGGGAAATATTTGAGACTGACATACATAATTTATACAGTTAAGTCACACATAAAAATTATTTTTTAACTCTTTTAATAGCACATTAGAAAATGCTTTAGAAGTATGTGAGTATAGAGTAGACCCTAGAGTTTTAAGATTCAAGGAAAAATATTGCACTTTCCATGAATCTCAAGCATCCAGGACAAAAATTCTGAGACTAATGAACAAATGTTCTGTTACTTAAAATAACTAAATATCAACAACCTTTATGATCTATATATGATTACTATGGTAATGATGGTAATTATAAAAAAAAAAAAAAAAAAAACAAAAACAAAAACAACCACAATACACTGATTGTGGATAGATTGGTATTGTCTTGAAACCCTTTACCTTTGGACCAACATGACTGGTTTTATACAGGAAAGCACATCAGTATCCATAGGCTTTGCCACTCATGAGTTGCAGCTATGACCAAACAATAAATAAATAAATAAAAGACTATGACAACTGAACAAACCAGAATTATTAAATTTCACCTTGGTTATACAACCAAACAGTTTGGAATTACCTGGCTGCTTGAAAATTAATGGGAAGCTGTACAACAGGTGATACATAATGAAGGGTTTAGAAGGCAGTACAATATAGCTGGTCTACTTTCACATAAAACATTTCTTTAGAAAAGAAGCAGGTGTCCAGGTTTCTTGTTGGCTTCTCATAAATTGTTGTTTGTGTTTTTTTAAGCAACCCTTTTTTTTTGATTATCTGATGATCAGGGAGATTCACTTCATGACTGGCTCACTGCTTACTGAGAAAATATAAACTGTCTTAAGGTGCAGAAAAAAATGAAACGTTCTTGTTCCAAGCCCATAAGAAAAGAAGAACATTAAAGGAAGTGTTCTGTGGTATTTGGAAATTGCTGTTTGTGCTATCCCAAAAATGGCTCTCACTGTAATATTAAGAACATGATAATTTTTAATTTAATTTTGTTTTCTAATTTGTCTCCCTCAGAGTGAGGAGCACCTATATATTTAAATCAGATCTGACACTATGACACAGAAAGTATCAATCTGTTTTATACATAGACATTTGATTATCACAGAAGCAGACACATGCAGAAGATAATTCAGCACATACATGAGAAAGAAGAGCATATATACTCCTATCATCCTCAAAATAGTCACAAACTCCAAAATCAAGAAACATACTACTGGTATGCTTTCTTCTAGCTAAGAATTCTATCTCCCATAAGTTTCCCTTTTAAGATGAAAAACTTCCAGCAACATCCATGGAGAAAGTGAGAAGGCATCCAAGTAAGAATTTCAAGAGTATCAGACAATGTACTTTACGGGAAAAAAGGCAGTTCTTGGAGAATTCTCTTTTTTTTTTTTTTTTAAAGGACGCATCAAGACGAAAATCATAGAAAGGTGCAGAGGAGGTGCACCCTAGAAAGAGAGAGAAAAAAAATTTAACCTCCAGGAGAACATGTAAGTCAATAAAAATAGCATCCAAAAATATCCTCCATATATCAGCTGACAAAAGAAAGGAGTCGTATGATTTGTACTATCTTCAGCAGAAAACTCAAACTCGCAGATTATGGTGGTTCCACTGACATGTTATGAGTCTGCCTGCTATGACATCAATTCAGTTTGAGTTTTGTAAGTATTTCTACACGGATATTCACAAAGTGCTACTTCAGGGTTCACGTGTTGATCTTGGTCTCTGAGCTCAGGAGGAGTTATCACTGATCCTGTTCAAGCCAATGCAATTAGATAGCAATTAGATTTTCTCTTTGTCCTCCCTCTGCTCTTTACCCCCAATCCCTGCTGACATCATCCAGATGCTTTAACAACAGATTATAGATTTTGGAAGGGACACCTTAGCACTTGCACTGAGATCAGATGATTACACACTTCTAAGTACATTATGCACGACAAGTTTTCTACATCTATCATGTCAGAACTGGGTTTTTTGACACTGCCTGAAAGTGCACATGCACTGGGCATAGGCCACCTTTTTAAGGTTATGTATAAGAGCTTCATAAATCAAACGTTTGAGTGAAACTTTGTTTATTCTCAGTAGTACACAAGCAGATATTTTTGTAATGATATTTTTCTAAATGCTTATGAACATCTTGCTGATGTTGCAGGATTTCAAGCAAGTCCAGTGAGGCAAACAATGTGACAGTAAAAAGAATGTGGAATACATGTCAGAACAAATAATTGATGCAGCAGCTAATAAAATCTAATGCAAATCTAGCTTTTACTGGGGTGAAGTACCATAAGAGTATATCCAGTCCCTGAACTCTGTCATCCATAGCATATAATGAGCCATGATGATGTAGTGTGTTAGATTAAGATATTTAGCACACTCATAAGGGTTGTTTGGACTAAGAATAGCTTTATAAACTGGTTTATATTGTCAGTTGAAATTTTTCTGAATAGGAAACTTCTTTGACACTATTATACTTGCAAGATTATTGGAAGAAAAGAAATTGTCTTCATAAGTTGTTCTTGTTTAAAACTTAATCATGCAAGATTAGAAGGAAAGAGAGCTTTTTCTACACGTACACCTGATATAATTCTGATTGAATATAATTTTGGTAAAAGCTTTCTCTATTTTCATTATTGATGTTCAGGGTGAGAATCATATTTGGATCCACTGTTTTTATTGTATTTGGTCACAATGATTAATCACAAAATACTTGTATCAAACTTATGCACAAATACCTTCAAAGCCTTTCCAGAATTATAATAAGTAGATCAATTCTAGAACAAAAAACAAAACAAACAAAAAAAAGTGCTTTTTTCCTCATGATACAGTTTTGCCACTAGAGAGGCTACCAATACCATTTTTGTAGCAATCTCTTTGCCTGAAATCCATACAATGCCTGCACATAAACTAGTGTCTCTTTAGTTAACAGCATGCTGCATTTATCATGGAAATCATGATCTCAGAATTAAAGAACCATAGGATAAATCAGGTTGGAGAAGACCTCTGAAATCATCGAGTCCAACCTTTGACCAGACACCACCATGTCAACTAGGCCATGGCACTAAGTCACTTGAACACCTCCAAGGATGGTGACTCCACCACCCTGGGCAGCACATTCCAATGCTTAACCACTCTCTCCATGAAGAAATTCCTCCTACTGTTCAGCCTGAACCTCCCTGGTGCAGCTTGAGGCCATTTCCACTTGTCCTGTCACTGGTTGCCTTGGAAAAGAGACCGACTCCCACATGGCTACAACTTCCTTTGAGGTAGTTGTAGAGAACAGTGAGGTCACTCCTGAGCCTGTTTAGCTCCAGGCTAAACCATCCCAGCTGCTTCATCCATAATTTGCTACTACAAATTACTTGCCTGTTGAAGAATATAATCAAAATTCTCCAAACTGGGATTTTGACCAACACTATTTTTAAAAAAAGTTACTTTAAAAAAAGTTTTAAATTTTTACTGAACTAAGAAAGCTAAATCATCCAGCTCTCAAACGCCCACTCTACCTGCTATCTTCTTTCCTTCTCAAAAACATCACTTTTTAGAATTGTGCTGCAATGCACTCTGGGAGCAGTAATTTATACATCACAACCACCTTTTTTATAATTATGTTTCTAAATAACAGACAAGAGAATCCAGTGTTGCACTACAATATCTTAAAAATGGCCCCATGTCCAGAAGGGATATGAGTCAGCTGGTTCTTAGGTTCAGCTAGACATGAGTAATCCAGGAATCCAGTTCAGACTGCAAAAAATAATCCCAAAGCTTCAAAATAATAATTGACTTTAAAACTCAAATGAAGTTATATAAAAGAGACACAGTCTAGTGAAGTATGTGACTGTAAAATTATAAAAAAGGAAAGGAGCAGGAATGATTGGTTTGACTTCAGTCAGATCAACAAATTGCTACATATGCTAGACTTGACACAACTAACTAATCCAATTCAAAGTCAATTAATAAAAAAAAAAAAGAAAAAGGACTTTCACAACACCATACCTCTATTCTTTTATTTTTCTGTATTCCTTTCCTTACATTCTGCCATTTAAAGTGTGTTCTTCCAGTTTGGTCATTTTGTGTCTGACCTAACTGCTGCAAAGTTTTACTTACTAAGAAAATATCCTCTGTCTTAATAATTTAGAAAGTTTAGTAGGTAAGAAAATGCAATAGAATCACCACAGATTTTTCCAGTAACAAAGGCTTGGAAATAAATGCAATTGTGCTAAAAACACTTCAGAAGTTATCTTCCTTGAATACTAAATTATGTGCAACCAGCAGCAAAACAAGGTTTTGCTTGACTTCAAATCAGAGAAAGTGAATCGCATTGCTTAATCTGGTCCTGATGTAAAATTATTTTATTATCAGCTGTTGCAAAATATTTGGAAGGAAAGATCACAGGTAAGACATATCTGGTCTCTATCTCCTATTTTTAGACCAAGGTTTTAAAACTGGACCTAAAAATTTCTAACTAAGACAACTATTTCTCAATATGCCTGGGTCTGAAAGAATAAAAGCAGTACATGATTTTCTTTTTCACGCACTTGAAAAAACAAACAAACAAACAAACAAACCCGAACAAAACCAACCAAACAAAAACCCATCCTCCTAAAAATTTTGTATGAGAAAAATTATTCCTCTCAAATGCAAGCTCCATTATTCATAGAGCTCCAAGCAAAACCCTACTACAAGAATCCCCCAGTGTCAATCCATGGGAACTCTGCAAGATTAAAACAAGCAGGATTTGGCACTGAACCTCACTGCTGCACTATTGTTTTCCCCTCACTCACTCTTTTAAAAAATGGAAAAATTGAATTTTTAATAAAACAAGCAAATTTGTTACACAAGTATATGTCAGATACCTAATTTCATGAAAGTAGCAACAGTAAAGACTTTCTCCCACTCCCTTTAATGTTGCAGAGGTCTGTGAGTCTCACTATCCTGGGAAACAGTGAATTATACCTTTAGCAAAATACGACCTTAAGTTTTCTTCCCTTTCTTATTTTATTTTCTATTTGGATTCCTGAATCTGATGTTATTTCTCATTTCTTGACTGCATAAGAAGTTCATTTTAAAAATAAATAAGGTTGAAAAGTCCAACCTAACACAATCATAAATGTTGAATTAATTTTGTTTCAATGTGCTCCTTCTTTTTTACCTCAACACTGAAAAGGAAAGCAAAAACCCTCTGGATTTTCTTACAGATGAACAAGTGTCACAGCTGGTTAGAAACAATTACTTACATCTTGCAAATAGTATTTTCTATGCACTTTGTGGACCATTAAAACTATCTAATTTATGAAGTGAAAGGATTGCTACTCAGACAGCTCAGTCCCTGTGCTATTTGCAGTGCAAGAACACTTAAAGTTACCTGATGACTGAAGTCTCATAGTAACAACTGACATTTCATTTAACCTTTTTAACTCAAATAGTTATCTCTGCGAATCACTCATGCCATGTTGAAGCACATCTTCGCTCTGATACTGAAAGATGAGCCTACAAAATGATATGTCCATAGGGAATATCAAGTGTCAGTCAACCAGTACAGACAGGCTGGTGATAGAGGCAGCTAACACCCACTGTTTTCTTTTATACTTATATATGCAAAAACAGGAATAATCACCCTGAAAAATAATATTAGTTCTTTATTGAAAGCTTTCGGCAAAACTGCCAGTGCTAGAAATAGTTTTGAGTTTTTCCCATCCTTTAAACTGAGACCAGAAACTACTTTAATCTTCCTCAGCCCTCTCTGATTTGAAGACAGTGTCAAATAACTAAGCACATGTTTATGAGAGTAGAACAAGGTAGGACTCCCTGCTCGGGGATCACGCTTGCTTCATCTTAATTAAGGAACACTTTGCCCAGGTTCCCTAGGCTAATACAAATCTAATTGAAGTCAATACTAAGTCCAATACCTTGCCCTACGGTGCAATCTAAATTTGCGTCCTAAGCTCAGTTCAAGAACCAGCATCAGTAGACTACTGGAAACTGAAAATAGGAAAGGAAGACACAGCACCAGGAGGAGTCAGCTGCAGTTGGTGAGCTCAATATGCTCCTCTGGAAGAGATGGGTTAACTCAAAGTGTCCGTCTGTGT
Organism: Empidonax traillii; assembly: GCF_003031625.1. Taxonomy (NCBI): domain Eukaryota; kingdom Metazoa; phylum Chordata; class Aves; order Passeriformes; family Tyrannidae; genus Empidonax; species Empidonax traillii. Next base: position 243,241 of record NW_020955868.1, read on the forward strand.
CCACAGTGTTAAGCCTTAGCCCTCCTTTCCCCAACATCTGCTTCACAAAAATTCCGAGTGCCAAATCCACCCACTGCTTTATCTGGGATTCTGGGCAGGCTTACTTCACTCTAACACACAAAAACAACCAAACCAACCAAAGTCCTCCCATTTTAAAGCAAAAAGACACAAGAGAGGGAAGGAAGCACAGATTAAGAGTAAAAACCACAAAAATTATGGATTTAATCCCTCTGTGACTAGAGTTCTTACTGAAGGAGCTCTTCATAGTGCTTCTGGTAGACAGCCAAGAGATAAAGCCAAGAGATAAAGATTGGTTTCAAACTGCCAATCCTAGAATCTAATTCCAATTTATCAATAATTTAAACTTTTCAAGAGATTGCCATCATCACTCCTCAACAGCCTTAACCTCTGGAGCTTTCCAAAGTATAGACAGTGAGTTGAGTAATTATTTAGCCTTTCACAATTCAGACCTCAAAATTCTCAAGACCTAGAATAACTGAGTAGTCTATTCATAACCTAAATATACCCAGGGAAAAAACATGTAAAACAGATCAGTCTTTTTTTCCAAGATAACAGTCTGGACTGCTTTGATACAAACAGCACAGAGATCAGTTGTGAAGAATATAAAACAGCTGAATTCAACAGGAGCACTCTCTATTAGGATGTTTTTATTATTTTTACCTTTAAGTCAATGTACCATCACAAGTCAAAAAAAGCAGCAGCAACAGAAAAGAACCATTTAAAATGGAAATTTAAACACTGTGTACTGCATATCAGTAACAGATGGATATTTGATATTAGTATAGACCTATCAAATTAGTATTGGTCAGAGGTGCACTGGACAACATTTCAACAGAAGATGTGAAGAAATATAACTACTATTATTACAGATCCTAGCTAGTTTGGACAAAGAAAATTTGAACCACCAAAATTCAGGTTAGATATGTAGGTAATAAGCACCTAGTAAGGAAAAAAAAAATCAATCAAATAAACAAAAAACCTTCAGGAATGTCATCTTGAATAACTGCAAAAACAATCAACCATTCCAAAATTCATAGTTTTTTTTTTCCATGTACAGCTTGTGTTTCCTTGCTTATTGTACATAATTATGTCCCAGTGTGTACAGCTACACTCTTAATAATAGTTCCAGAAAGAGAAGAAAAAAGAAAATGGAGGAAAAACCATGCTTCTAATAAAACTTCTCTGTTTTCTTAAAGCCATATTTCAGACACACAAATAAAACTAGAGTCAAACTAAATGATCAGCTCTTATAAACTGCTGGGAGCAAGGTTCATTTGAATGTATCTAACATATTGACAACAGCTATTGCTGGATAGGTCACTCAATTCAGAGGAGTTTTCAACCCCACTGAAAATTTCACAGAGGAAGAAAACAAAAAACATCAAAGTCTCTTGTATTTAGTATACAGACCTTTTTGCCAGTTTAAGACCTTTTTAAAAATGCACTGTCAGCAGCATAGCTTTTAAAGGTAAAATGAGGCCTTTAAAGCAGGTATCCCACTGTGTATTCTACCACTGCGCTGCTTGTGGAATATAAAATAAAAAAAAAAAAGGGCAAAGATGGGATTGAAAGTCTCAAACGCTCTCTTACAATGGCTTTCATCTTCTATTCCAAATCTCTAACCTTTGAAGACAGAAGGAAATGCAGCTAATGCATTTACAAATAGGCTGGAACCTGCTACCTTCTTAAAAGAAACTCACAAAGGACACAAATGTCCCCTGGAATTTCATTATGTTATTTAAAGGGCCATTTTCAGGGCTATCAGCCCTCCAGTTTGACCTCTCTTTCATTTCATCTCTCAGAAAAGTTCATGCACTTTCTCAGATTCTTGTAATGATTCGTCACTTCTCTCACTCAAAATTAAATCAATTAAAAATATCACTGATCTATGATAGCAGAAGGAACTCTATCTGTGAAAAGTTACAAATCCACCCTCAGCCTTCCTCTTTTGCAGGGAAAATGTCGAAAATTCAGCTGACAATATATCCATCACTTAAAAATGTTAAGTAAGCAACAAGGAAACAAAACCCAACGGTCCAGACCTCATGAGTAACTCTGAAACAAGCCAATATGCACAAGCAATAGAAGAAAATACGCTCTGTGAAAATAATGACTGTAAACACAATCCTTCAGCACACCCTAAAAATAGTAAAAGGAACATTACAGTGTGAAAGATTGCAAATAATAAATAGCATACAGGAGCCTGGCAAGTTTCTTTAAGAAACACTGCAGAAGTAAAAGAGGAACAGTAGCAGGAAACGATGCCTCAGAAACAAATATTATTTCAGATTATCATATATCTCATTGAGTGTGGTATAAAAACACTGTTTAAACAAAAAGGCATAAAACTATTTGGCTGTCTATGTTTTTGATTTCTGGTTTACTATTTGAGGGTATAAAGTCTATACAGTAACTTTTTTTTTCAATCTTGATTTTCAACACAAGTGTTAATACTGGATTCTTCAGTTGCTTTATAGACTTTCAATAGGACAGTTCTGATCATCCACAGTTACACAGAAGTTTGTTTCCCATAACTCTACTGTTTTAAGACTCATGTTCTGGCAATATTAAAACCCACAACTGTCTTACTGTCTTTAAATAATACACCAGATTCTTTGATACAAACGTTTCCTGTTATCTAATCTAGTAGCAGAACAATCTGTGGTAAGACACCTGCATAACTGAAAACATTTCGGTGGGAACATGATATATCTTTCCTTTCATACTTCATGCAATGAACTTCCTCATAAACCCTGTCCAATTCTTGCCAAAAAATATCCATTTCCTACACTTCATTTTATCTATGACCACTGTAGCAATATTTAATGGCTACATAATAGATAATGTCAGAATGGTTCAGATTAACACATCCAAATCTGGTTTTTTCTAGCAATATACAAAGATACCACAACAAGTCATCTGTGGCTGAAATTAAAGACTACAGAACACATAACACGCTTTTGGGCAATAGAACTGGAGCCACTCAGTATCTACAAATAACATTTATGAGAATCATACTTTTCCAACACCCTGGTTGTTACTGTTTTTAAGACCCCACTCATCCTCATAAGTTATAGTGCTACTATATGCTAATCCTTCTTTTCAATCCTACATGGTCCTTAAAAAATGCAGCTAAACCTGCACCCAACAGCACATATAAATTCATTCATATACTCCTGCAGTCAATCATGTTAGTGGACTTTGAGCATTTCCACCTTACCAATGTGCACGGAAGTGATCACACAAAGGAAGAAAAACAAGTCTATGTACGTCAAGGGCTGCCTTGCCTTGGAAAGGGCCTTAAATTCATTCTGAAATTAATAAATATTAGTATTATGAAATACACTCCTAAGGTATTAATAATAATGTCATCCAGCCACACAAATTCAAAATGAAATAATTTTTCTCTCTGGACAAAGGAAAAAAAGTTTTTGCCATCCCTCTATTGCTCAGCTCTAAATTGTATCTTAGAAACTTAAGGAATAGTTTCATGCCAACACAATTTGAAGCACAGAAAATTTCACATCAAAGCAGAAAGGTGACAAGGTCCCAATTTGTCCTTGTTCTCAGAAGCAATGGCAGTACTCAGAATTTCTAACTCTTATCGCTGACTTTCAACCAGTTATTTGTCTCTGAATTTTTCTGCAATACAGCTGTTTTTTGACAGGTTCAAACTGATTGTGGTAGTGGTTCAATATGCTCTCAAAGGTGAATTTCATAGTGTAGGCTATTTGTAAATTCATCTGGTTTTACCTTCTGCATGATCTGAAAGCTAACCTAAGGTTAAAACATGATACACTGTGATTTGAGAAGACCAAATCTCTATTACCATTAAAAGCATTCTGAAGAACTAAACTAAACATAAGATGTTTATTTAGGGCATGTTGTATTAATGAGCTTGAGTTTGCAAAATCTTTGCTATGGGGACCTATGGTACAATCTAACAACTTAAGTGTACTTTGCCAGGAGTGATCCAGGGAAACTCCAGCTGTAGAAAGGGCTTATGGTGTACATGACCTATGAAAAAAGCCACCAGTGACTGGAAAACGTTAGCAATTCAGCTCTCAGAATGCAAATAATGCCTGCAGGTTTTAAGCTGTTTCAGAGCCCCAACTTTTTATAAAAAGTTCTCTCTCTCTTCTGGACTCTCAACATAACTACTGAGCATGGGCCCACAAAATGTTATTCCTTGCATTACAGAAGGTATGGCAATTGAAAAAAAAAATTGTTGCTCCATTCAGGTCACACCAAGAGATTTCAGACAAAACAAGCTTTGATATCGAGTTTGCATCAATAATGCACTTGGTTGCGTCGTTCAGCTTTGCTGAAGAAAAACAAATTTGGGCTAGTTGAATCATGCAACAGGGCTAGACACTCCTGACTAATATTAGGGAGGGGAAGAGTCTCTCTAAGTTTGTTCTAATTAAGGAATTGTTATATAAGATTTATATTTATATTTTCATTTTTATATTAAATTCAAAATAACTTGAATCTCATGCTGGTTTATAGGTTAATAAAAGAGCAATTAATTATTAGAAAATATAAATATTTATAATGCAAGCACCATGATAACAACAAATGAAAACATCTCTTAGTAGAAGTGCTTACCCTAAAGGGCAGGAAACATGCCAACCCCAATAACCTCACCAGGGATTATGAAAAATTTGCACGTTGCCTGACAGCCTAAGGTGAAGTCTTATGGTAGGCTTCCAAATGGATTAAAGGGAAAATGGAATGTTTTGCAAAGTGATACCATTTATCTAAATCAATGGAGACATTTCCTACTGCATTGACCTTCACTGCATCTTGAGGAGCATAAAAAGCATTAAGGAACGTTTTTAAAAACACTCAAGGGTTTTCTTTATCTAGGTTTTCTCCCCCGATCAAATAAACTGGAACACTTTATTACAGATATCTTCCATATTTCAAGTTAATGTACATTTCTCTGCAGCACAGCCACCTAAATAATCTTAACACTTTGTGAGGGCCCTGACAGTCTCCTAGAAATGTCATATTCCTCCCTGGATGAACATCCCTCAGAACAAGAGTTGTGCAATGTCCCTTTGCACTGACACTAACTGAAATTATTATCCTTAAGATGACCAAGGAACGAATGGAAAGGACCAATGCTTAACATTAGTGCAAGTACTAAAGGCTGGAAAACCATGAGTGTATGCAAAGTGATACTATCTATGTCACACAGCTCACCTGAATCTGTTCTCTTATTCGAGTGTTCATGAGAAATAGTACTACTGACAGAAGAGCCATCTCTGTTACCTAAGACAGCAGAGTAAACTCTTTACTCCTGGCTCTTTCCTCATGAAGACTCAGATTTAAGTCAAGCAACAGTAACACTGGCACCTTAGCTGACCTTCAGAAAGCCAAACCGAGCCTATATATCACCTTGGCACAATTGAATCACTCTCCATTCAATGAATCCCTATTTGCAGAGTCGTTCATGATCAGAGAACAATACACAGACACGAAATACAAAGATATCTTGTACTTACAGTCTTTACAGAGACTGTACAACAGAGATGACAGCTGTTAGATGTTGAGCCATGTGAACTAGCTTTTCACACTGGAGAAAATGGTAAAAGTAAGCTACACACAGATTGCTAGAGTATTTCACCCATAGTTCTCTTCACACCTCTAGGACTTAAAGAACTCTAATAAGTTAGGAAGGCTTAAGGAAATAAGACAATGATGAAAGCACTTCTCCTTATCCTACTTATTGTACCACACAGCACTGTAATAAGCTACATGAGGTATATTAATTTCTAAAACTTATCTTCAATCTCTGTATCCTTTCCAGTAACATAATGCAGTCTTATTGATCAGTATTTGTAAGAAACAGGAAATGCAGAATAAATGAAAGTTTGGGTTTAAGTACTTTCTTTATTCCTGTTCCCTCTTTTTTAATTACTCCTCACTTTGGCCTTTAAAACATTATTTTCTGCATGTGATTTTGAGGTTTTCCATACTTTCTCTTGCTTTTTTTCATAACCTTTAGAGTTTACCTATCTAAACATCTAGCTCCATTTAATATATGCTTTTCCAAATTTCTCAATAAAGAAGTATTTGGTTTTAAGCAGAAAACTGGTACAAAATATAAAAGTAAATTAAAAGCTTTCATATAAATAATGCAATGAGGTACGCAAAGCCTTTCATATTATTATGTGAAAAGTAAATTTTATCAAGTATAGACGTGTCAATTCCAAGTTCCTTATATTCTTTACATATATAAATACCAAACTTATCTTCATGCTTTATGATTTCAGGTTCAATTCACCTGAATTTATGAGTTTCTGCATACCATTAGTAACTTCTGCACTGCTGCACTGTGTAATACTTATTTTTAGTTCTGTGTGGCTTTACTATTCAGACACTTTTCCTTTTTACACACAAAGCAGATTTATTTCTAAGAAGTGTAAAAGGCACCTGTTTTTCTGCTTAATAAAGTAAACTTCAGAGAGCAATTATAACCATCACTCAGATCACAAGATCATTCCACAAAGTTTGACAACAGCATAGAACGGTGACAGAATAAACATGTATTGACAGCATTTATTAAAAGCCAGTGAACAGAATACTGGAAATACATTGCCTTAAGATTTGCCATGGGAATTCATGTCTTACATCCATATCCAACAAAACAGCTACTTTTAAAATTCAGGGTAAAGATCTGCATGTCTTGCCTGCCTGTTTCTTTGAATTCCCTACATCTATTTTTGTAAATCCAATCCACGGAGGAGTTCTTGGGTTTTATCCTCTCCTCATCTCAAAATTAATGAGTCATACACAGCACCTGACATCGGTAATCACTCCTTTATATTTAAAATATATGTAGCTAGAACAAATGTGTGAGTCACTTGGCCACGTTTCATAACTGTGCTGCTGTACTCGAGTAGTTCTGCAGCTACTCCACCTTTCACACATGCTGCATGCTTTAAAGCTGTCTAGTGCAACAGATAAATCTGGGCAATCGCCTGTTCTGTAATGATTTCTCCTGACATTCTCAATTACATTTTGGAGAGCCTTGAGTACAGCATTTCCAGCAGTTCCCTGAACCGATAGCATCAATTTTGTTAAACTGCAACAGAGCGCTGCGCAAGATTTATTTGCTGAGCAGTTAACTCTGGTTTAACCAGCAAAAGCGGGAAGTGGGATTGTGTCAAATTTCACCAGCAATAATGAGTTGTTTCAAAGAGAAATAGTAAGAGCTAAGCCACAAACAAAGATTAAACTCATATAATCACAACACAGAAACATTTCTTTAAATTTCCTACAAATCAACACGGACTGCAAGCCATCATACAAGAAGGTGATTATAAATACTTTTAGGGACCTTGATAACATTTTTGGCAACAGGTTGGAAGTTCAAGAAGGTATGAAGATAGTGCTCTGGAAACACCCTTGAATAGCAGGTAAATTCCTATGAACATAGATACTCTTTACATTAAATAGAAACCTGGGTTGTGAGGGTGATAGGAACTTAGTGGATTTTAATCCTTGCATGCATGTCAGCAAAAGCTGACATATTTTGAAAACTCATAAACTGGCTCATTTTTTTTTGCAGGATGGATGGTGGTTGGAGTGGAAAGCAGTGTATTTTTCAGGAACAGGGTCTGGGTTTTTTTATACCCTTTCAGTCTGAAAGCAGCTCTTAAAAACAAAACACAAATGTAGAAATACTATCAATTTTTTCACTCAACTAGAAAAATAGCCCAAACCACCACTCATAAGAGTTGTTAACTTATCACTTAAGAGTGGTAACTTGTAACATGTTTCTTGAATGGCTGAGTATGAATGGCCTGTACTCTAGTAGCTCTGAAGAGACAGAGTTGTCAGCTGTATTTCTAGGAAAGGCATACCTGTCCAATTCTCCAACAAGAGACTGAGGGTATGAGCAAGGGAAGGAGCACTGTAATTTTTTTAAAGGATAAAAATATAAAATTAACTACAGACAAATAAGAAACTATACTGAATAGATGACATAGTTTACTCAAAAGGAAAAGACTGTTGAGAAACAGTAGGCACATAAAGTTTTAGAGAAAACGGTACACAAGCATATTATAATGATTAAAAAATAACTGGAACAAGGAAAAAAGTAGCATTTCAGAAAGAAAATGCCTGCCTTAAACATAGTATTTCCATATATTTCCAAGACCAAAAGGTATTGAAAGGAGGGGGAAAAAAACCCAAAAAACAACAAAAACAACAAAAGATTGTTTGATAGCTGATCTAGTAAGATATTCTAAGAAGATATTTTCTACAATCTTGAGCTTTCCTTACATTTCCAACTTGTAGGAGGTCTCCTTTAGAAAAGCATTTTCAGATCTATGCAAAAGCAGTCTAAAGTAGAAAGCCACAGGGGAGGAGAAAAAAAAAAATCACATGAGGGAACTATACACCCAAATTAAGAATGCTCTAGTGCCAACAATTCCAATTTAAGTCAGCCTCTGAGCACTTGGGGAGTATTAGAAACAGGGCACCTTGTGATAGAAAGATCAAAGGTTTAGTTTTGAAAGTTGAGCCTCCAATCCTTTGGTTTTGGTGTTCCCAACTAGAAAAAAGGACAGTAACATCTCCCTCCCACAAATAAGCTCCAGAATGATACAGGCATCTATTAAGATATACTTGCATATCACAGTGATAAGTACTCTAGTTTTTATTACAAAAATAAAACACATTTTGATCCATAAAATAAGCAGAGCTCCGTATTTGTACTGAAGGTATTTTTGGACAACCATGACCCCAGTTCAATTTAAAACAGTATACATAGACTCAACTGCAAAGACAGACAGCCCATACGTGCCTCAAAATAGTGCCTTTCTGAAGTCAAAAATCTGTAGGTGTGCTAAGCACCACATCCTTGAGACTAGGGTGAGAAAAGTCACTAAAAAGAGGATCAGCTAGTAAAGTTTCTTTTAGCAGATGGGTGTAACTAAACCCAACATGAAGATCCGAAGAAGTTCATATACAACCTCTGTAATGTTGACTATAGATATCTTCAAATCAGTGCTCATGAGCAGATTTCTCTGACTCTTTTTGAAATCTTACACTGTTTTACTTCTCCTATACTTATTTTCATTTCTCAACACCCACAGCTCATCCCTGCTTCTCACTTAGAAAAAACATTTTATAATCTCTCTTCTTACTCCTGCTTAGCTGCTGTTATAAACCCCAAATGACCCACAGTTTTGCTCTCTGTTTTCCCTTTAACTCTTCTCATCTTTCATGAGAACAATTCAATTGCAGGGTGCCAGCAGGTTCTCAAAGTTGTCTATTATTTTTCTCCAGGACCGCATTCCAGTAAATGCAATGTCTCATCCAATGGAGAACCTGATTATATACAAGACAGAGAACATCTTCCTTTCTAGCAGGAACACCCCATCTGCAGGAGATGCAATTTCCTCCCCACTGAAAACAGGTTGGGTCTTTTACCAAAGATTAAAAGAATAAAAGTTATTATTTCATCATAGGACTTCAGTGATCTTACACAGAGAGTTACTGAATCAGAAGGATGACTTGAGATCCCTCTTCACCAAGACACTGAACTATCTCGGTCCATAATCACTTCTTATGATGTTTAAAGTATAACTTGATCACAAGCAGTGAGTATTTAACTGAGATTTCTGATAGCAGAGGGCACTTGAATCTAACAGGTAGTTGTAACAGAATTCAATGGCTAGAAACCGACAGCTAGATAAGCTGAGAAAAAGAGGTGAACACTTTTAATAATGAGAGGGAATATTTGAATTACTTTTCCAATAATGTACCTAATTCCATACATTTCATAGACTGTGATTTTCCATTTCCAGTCCAGGGACAAGTTCTACTGAAAAAGTGAAAATCCTTTAAAATCAAGGATTTTGAAATACAGAGAAAATGCAGACAAGGCCATCAATGTGGAAGACAAAACAGGCACCATGGAAACCTTGTACCAATTCACTGACTGCGTCACTTTTGAAGAAAAGTTTACATTTTTGTGTCCCTTTTCCAACTTTCAAAAACGGAGAAGAGACAAGAGATTCCGGGCTGCACCCAGCTAAACATGCTATCCTGATCTCAGCCATACTGGAGGACTTCCAAGAAGTAGGAATAGAGAGACATATCTCTCAGAAGCCCAGCAGCCATCTTTTACAGCTTGGGCTTATGCATACCACGGCCAGATGTAGTAAATCCAGACAAAAGAGTCCAAGGTAATTCATATAAAGAACTGCTCATTGAGCTGATATAATCTATACTGCAGCCAGTTGAGTGTGGGTGCAGTTATTAAGCATGAGTTCTACAACTGGCTTGTTAAGTGCCTGCAAGCTCTCAGATGAATGAAAGTAGGGTTCAATTTTTCTGTGATACTTTAACATCAAATTGCCTGGTCTTGGATTTTGAATGCCTTCAACTCTTTAAATTTATGAATTTTTTATAAATGTAGTTAGTATGCAAGCATATGAGATTGCACATTAGCTAGAGAAACAGTGTTATTACTGGCAGAAAAGAGCAATTTTCCTATACTCAGATAAACTGAAATATAGAGCTAGTCTTTTACCGTATGCCTTACTCTCAGCCATCATGTAACACACATCTCTTTGCCCGGCAAAACATTTTCATAATCAACACCTTGTCCACCCCTGACAGTTTTGAATCATAGTATCATAATACACTTTGAGTTGGAAGGGACATTTAAAGGTCATCTAGTTCAAACCTGTGCAGTGAGCAGGGACATCTTCACCTAGATCAGGTTGCTCAGAGCCCTGTCCAGTCTGACCTCAAATGTTTCCAGGGATGGGGACATTCTGTGTGGGTATAACCATCTCCTCTATTCCCCTTCCACTCTGTTCTGTAGTTGCTGTTCTTACCCACTACACAGCACACTTCTCCGTTCCTCATGTTTATCAGACTGAAATTTCACTGTGACATTATTAACAAATACATGTTCCTTGTTTTGAACCTATCCTTCTCAAATAATGTAGGATCAAGAAGTCTCATGCAGGACTATCAGAGGGGGGGAAAAAAGTGGAGAGAAAACTAAGTCTAAAGTTAAGAATATGAAAAATACAGTTAATAAGGAGCAGAGCAAAGGGTGGACACAGACTCACATGAAGAAATAACAGAATGCAAAGGATACCAACCAAGAAAGACAACCTTTCTAGACAGAATAAAAAAGTAAGTGCCCTTGTTGCAAATTTTCCCCTCTGCTTTGTGCTCTGGACAAGCCACATGTCTTCCAAGGAGTAGAGGAAAAAAAAACAGTGTAGAGAATTCTAATTTCCCACTAGTTTCAGCAGGAGGTTATATGTCTTTGGCCTTCACAGCAGACCATGCTGCAAAGCAGCCAAGATAATTATGGAGGAGGGAAGGGAATAAAGAAGATTCCTCCTTTCTAGGTCACCAAAGGATGCAGGAACCCCAAGGCAGAGACAGATTTTTCAGGCATATGAGTGGAAAAGAACAGTTTTGTAAAGCAGCAGATCCCGCAATCCACCTCATCCCTCTATACCATATCCCTTCGAACATGGACACAGCGAGTAGCTGTCCTGAGGGTCATACACATGGTGGCATATGGTGATAAATAATCAGCTGAAATGCTGATTTTGGTGTCAAGGAGATTCTGTAACATGAGGTAATGACAACTGAATTTAGCTGTGACTTTTTGGCATGTGTGATTCCAACTGAGAACGTCTATTGAATTTAGTGCTAGTGAACTGTTGTGAGACATTAGATTCTTATATTAATTATTGGCTTGGACCAACTCAAGTGTGTGTGTGGTGGGGGGAAGGGACAGGTCAAATTTCATGAAGATAACAAATGTGGCTATTTTTAAATTATTGTTAACATTACCAAGTAAACCTATATAAAATAATAATAAAAAGTCACTTCTTGCAAGACTCACCTACTATCATCATGTTCTCTCTCTTGTGAGTAATAAGTGTTTTGGAAAATGAGTGTATCTACCTTCTCTGTTTCTATGCCTTGCCATTGTGTTTGCTATAGGTCAACTCTTGATCCTACATATTTGTTATCTGTAGGTGAAAAAAGAGCCTGGTGTTTAGGTTGGGTTTTTTTCTGAAAAAGGTAAAAGGCACCAAAGATAAATTTTTTTTGTTATAAGGAAACTTAGCAAAACTTCTCAAGCTTCTCTATTACTGAATTGGACCACATGATTAAAAACTACATTTTCCCTGATTATTTAAAGAAGTTGAGGTTCATATATGTTTTTAAATACTGAGTGTCCACTAATACCTACCTGGAAGTGAATTGAGATGAATTTCATTAGGTTTTCTTAGTATAAAAACAAGCAACAGGAAATACATTAGGAAATGCCAGTCGCTCAGGCAGTTTTGAATGAGCTGCTGTCTTTCCTCTTTCAAAACCAAAATGACAACTTTTCCCCACAAAACTGTTCACCAAACGTGACTACAAGGGTAAAAATCACTTACTGTCCCTACATTATGTGGCCACAGGATGATCTTGCTGATTTTTCTTTTTTTTTTTTTTTTGCTAGTTCTGAAATTATTTCATGATAATCTCAAGTAACTCCAATGGCTGAATCATCTTTCTTCTGCTCCTCAGACATCTGACAAAAATCACTGTTTGGTGATGCCAGCAATGAGATCACTCTATAGCTGATCTGTTAATAGTCATCTAACTCCCTCTGAGTTCTTGCAGTATTCCTATAGGATTGCTACTTCCCAGTTTCTCCTCCCTTAAAAGCTCCATTTGCATTCTCCAGCACAATCCTTCATCTGCTCATCTCTACAATTAAAATAGGAAGCAAAATAGGTCAACTATTCACGTATTCATGGCTATTTAAAGCTTGTCATTCTCTCTCATATAATCCTGCCTAATTTTCCTGCATGCAGTTCACTTTAATGGAATATTATCTATCAAACCATAGCTGTACAGTAATTTTTTATTCCCTTTGTTAAAGGAACTTGGGAATACAACTTTTTTTTTTTCTTTTAATTACAATTAAAAATTTCATCCATCATTCATCATCATCTCAGTCTGTTTTTCTTTTATGAAAAGTGATTGTATAAAAAAACCTGGCAATAATACAATCCCACAGGCTTGAATTCTACTTGCATAGAATTTTTTATAAGAACAGTGTAACATGTCCTTCTGATAAAACATGGTTTTTTTTCAGAAACTGTGCTTATTCATTTATTAGTAATGATAAAAACTTCCAGGAGCTGCATTTCTTATGCCTCTGTGTAAAGAACAAACTGCCTCAAGGCTAAACATCTCCTACAAAATATCTTCTCCTCTGGAAAGTGGCAACATCTTTATGCTAATGATTAAAAATATTCTCTGGATCTATTTTTGAATCTATTTGATGAAAAACTTTTTCTCACCCCCTGTTTTTTCTTTACACATTATCATACTTCATTCATAAAAAAAAATCCCAGTAAATAATCAAATATGTTATAAATCACCAACCTGTAGCACCAACGTGTTACATTTCAGAATAACCTCTAGGACGTCAATGGAATATTCCATTATGAGATAAAAAATGTCAAAATGTCCTAGATGATGTCAGTATGGAACATGGACCCAAAGAATGACATATTTTCAACCATTCTTAGATGAACTGTTACCTTCAACAGATCCAAGACAGAGCAGGAAAGTCAACCTTTTGCCAAATATGTAATGTGAATTCCCACCTACTCTCTCCAATTTGTGCACCCAGCAGGCTAGAGAAGTTTCCTCACATCAGAGAAAAAGGTGCTACTGGCTCACATGTTCTGATGAACATGTCTGGAGAAAGCAAGTGTTACCTCAAGCTTTATATTGCAACGGATGTCTCCCAAGGACTGTACTGTATTTATCATCACGTTTTTTCATCTGCACTTTACAGCAGAAGAGCAAAATATAATTATGACTACTGTACTGAGATCAAACATCCTGTTTTGGTTGTATCAAAGTCAGTATTACCCAACTTTATATTTAAATAGGAGTTCTTATAAGAAGTTCTAATAAATTTACCACACAATCTATGTGCTTAGAGAGGAAAGCATCAGCTACTAAAGGCCACTTTCTGCATCACTACATGATAGCAACTGTGATAGCTCTAAAGAAAACAGACTTATACCTGTAATGCAGAGCCAAAGGAATCAGCACACTGGCTTGCACCCTGCCAGGGTAGTGAATGAGATGGTGAATGGTTAACTGTTACAAAAAAGGATTACATATTACACTCCACAAAACATGTATAAAAATTAATTCTTCATAAGGCTATTGGCCAGTTGTTAAGCACAGACTCGACCTTAGTATGTTAAGGGCTTCTCCCAACCATCATGTAAATCCGTAGAAAAATATTTCCCTGTAGATATACCTCATTTATAGGACCACTTGCATATTACACAATATAAGCATATCTTCTGATTTATCAAAACCTGTTAGACAAACAAAAGCTGGATCAAACCAGTCAGTCCTATTGTATCAGTTCTGTCCTGTCTGGAAGTTTCTGATCAGGTCTGATTATACTTACCGGATTTGCAAAGACCTTTAGGGAGTTAGAGAAGAAAAACAAATACTGTAACTGTTATTGCTATTCAACCCTATTGGCCTTTCCTTTTGATAAAAGAAAGAAGGGCATTTTAGCTATTAATAGCATGATAGATTTATATACCTAGGGAAGAACTCAGTTTAGCTGTGGCTCCAAAGAGTGGTTGGGCACAGGAACAGGTTCCCCAGGAAAGTGGTCACAGCACCAAGCCTGACAGAGTTCAAGAAGTATTTAGATGATACTCTCAAGCACATGGTGTGATTCTTGGGGATGGTCCTGTGCGGGGCCAGGAGTTGAACTTGATGATCCTTGCGGGTCCCTTCCAACTCAGCACAATCTGTGATTCTGTGAACTATAATCCAAATATGAGCGGGTGAAGGGGAAGATGTTCCAGTGATTAATTTGCCAACAGACTGAGAGTCTTAAGACTTGCCACTCTACTGTGGGTTTCCTGCACGATCTCATATTCAGCTCACTCTGCTCCACCAGCCTGGGTCCCACAGCATGGACTGCCAGAGGGTCTGGAAGCTGGGTAACTCTTTCAGCTGTGGTACCTCGTGGCCTGAGTAGCTGAGCCCTCTGTGTTGCGCTGCCAGCAGCTGTCACAGAACTAACCCTGCTCCATGTCACTCACAGCACAACCAGGTGGTCCTAATCCACTTCCCAGAAATAACCAGCACCAGCATCTATTTCCCTGGTAATATCTACGTTAGAAGAGCTCTATATTAAAATCATGCTCTGCTCTCAGTTCATAAAGTAAGGAAAGCATGATCGTTTTCTCATAATTTGTTGATACACGGTTCAAACCTGTCCTGTCTCATCATCTTGAATCTCTCAAGAGCTGTGGTTCTGTCACCATTATGATCTGTTAATGAAAGATTCCCTTGGGGAAGGTGGAGTTTTCCTGACAACAACTGTCACTTCCAAGAGTCAGTGGCAAGGATACTGTTAGCAAATCTATTCCAGCAAACGCTTGTACAAGAGACACTAAACTACAGTAGCTTTAAAAAAAAAACAGAAAAATTAGGCACCTACACATTCTCTAGGATGCTTATTTCTTCTATACTTTTTGTCTTTTGTGTGCAATAAAGTCAATCTATTTCATTATTTACCTATTTAGTAGGCAAAATATTATCGTGTCAAACAAATTAGAACAAGAAATTCGCTGCTTATTTCCGAAATTTCTGTTCTATCAGACAAACTTGGCTGTATTTTGGTATCTAAATAAACATACTAAAATATTGCATTATTTACAGTCAAAAGAACAAAAAAATAAGGCTATGGTATTAATTTTAAAAAGAAAGGTTTTATTTACTGTGGGTTTATACATTCTGTATGCCCTAGCACTATCTAACATCATCCAAGAACATATTTTTCATAGACTTCGATGAAATTATATTCTCTTAGTGCTATTTTTCCTCTGAGACACTGCACATAAGCCACCAACTCACTGTGAAGTTCTGTGCTGTGCGAAACTTGGCAGAAGCAACCGTTTAGAAGGTTTTAAGACTGAAATTTTGGCCAAAATCCAGTAAGGTCAGTAATCACCTGGCCTTTAAAAACCTGTTTGTAGTGATATAGAAACAAGGTAGATTTATGAATATTTTAGAGAACTCAGGCCTAGCTTGATACCACTTCTCCAGATTTCCTCACTCCAACTTCATGTCAAGCCTGCACAAGCATATAAAAATCTTCCTACACTGATATCATCAGGATTTGCCTTTGAGACAAGGAAGCCCTATATGCTGATCCTCCACCAAGGGCATGAAGAAAACACATCAGATCTCATAATTCTGGGTACATTTGTTAACTTTGACCCAAAGTTGCATTTCTCAACTCCCCCTGCTACTGTCTACTTTCCCGCTACCTGGTGCAAAACTGGAACCTCTGGAGAGGTTACAAGAAGCACGTTAAAAATGTACTGGAATTAAATGAAGATATATTTCATCATAGGGCAGTTTAAAACTAAAGTACCCACTTTGTTACACGAAGTCTATGAGACTGCAATCTTAAATATTGATTTTGTATTCACTGTCATTGACAGAAGCAATTCTACTTTTGCTGAATATAATAAATATGACTAAACAGAATGAGGTCCTTTCAGCAAGGAATTTTACATCTGTTTATAAGCCTAAAATTAAAACCACTAGAACTGAAAAAAAAAAAAAAAAAAAAAAATAACCAAGGGGGTTTTCAAAAATTTAAAACTCTATCATGCATAAATGGAGCTCATCAGCAAAAGTAATTTCCCTGCAGAAAACACTCCATCTTTTGTTTTATGTAAGTTAGCAACATGAATATTTCATTCCTAGTGAAACTGCCGTTACCCTTTTGCGTTTCATAGCTTTGCTTGGTGTCTCAGCTAAATAAGTTTTTTTTCTCTCTTTGCTGTTTGACTCTATTGCAATTAAAAAATTTTCTGTACCTCAGTAGATATTGGAGTTTGGAATCTGGCATTAGCAGCAACCATATCCTTTTTCGTAACATCCCCTATAGAAAGTAGATGGAAAGAAATATGTATAAAGGACAAATCACTGCACAGAGGGTAATTATTCTCATGATAGCAGTCATCATTTGGAGGGCACATTGGGTATCATTGTCTTCAAGTAGTTTAGGTTTTTCTCAAAACTACTTTCGACCTGGGCAAAATTTTATAATTAAAGAGAAGGTAGTAAAAAGACCTAAACTGCATATCCACACTAAAACAATGGTCTAAATGAATACTGAACTGAATTTACCAATGAAACGTATTTCCACTGCAGGATGAGAATAATGAATCAGAACGTTGCATTACTGGGAGCCATTGCACAAAACTCAGCAAAACAGGCTGCACAAGAATGCATACACCATAAAAAACTGTATTTTAAATGAGACGTCACAAGAAGCTTAAAAGCAACTTTTTCGATCAGGTTGGAAATGTGAAAAAGATAGACCTTTGACCTTTACGTAGTTCCATTACCATTGCAAATTCTCTTCTTGGAGAGCAACTTTATTTTTAATGTTGTTACTTGGCACGTAAGAGTCTGAGTGATTTTCTCGCTTAGTGTTGTTGGGGTTTTTTCACTCATTTTAAACACTTATAGAAAATAGCTGTATGATGTATCAGATCTTCCACCTAAACTGGAATATACTTTGTTCTTCAAATGCAACCTTCCACACAGATGTTTTGAACTGTGGGGAGTGAGCAGGGGTAGGGCACTGAGGGCATGTTAGCAGGATGTATTTAAAACAAGGCTTGTGTGCCCCTGAACCACCTGGGTGTCTGAGCAGCAGAGGGTAGCACTTTTAGAAGATGTTAAATTCAGGGTAGCAGTATTAAAACAACAGAGCCCCTGGCTGATTAGCTCTGCCAATCCAGACTAAGGCTACTGACAGATTCAGACTGTTTCCATTGCCAAAGCTGAAGTGCTAACTCTTGGAACTGTATACGCTGTTTACATTACACAAGATCCACAGGCCATACCACGCACCCTCTGTTGTACATAGAGCGCTGACTACTGAGGCAAAAAGGACTGAATTTAGGTTGGCCAAGGATGATCAAATTTGAATCACACTACAAGGCAGACCACCAGCATGCTCTGTCAAAAGATGACACAGGAAGACTCGACAAGATAAAATCACTTTCCAATAGCAACGCCATAAGCCAGCAGCAAAAAAATATTTGCCACCTTAGTCAAAAGATAATTAGCAGAAGATTCATGCTCCAGAACACCTGAGTCTAATCAGGCAAGGAGGAAAAGACGAGCCACTGTCCAACAAAAGCCACCCATTAACAAGAAGCATTGTATTTAAAACATCACTCTGAGACTATTGGTGAAGGTCCAGCTTTCTCCACTGCTGAATTTCAGAACATTCTGAGATATGAGATACATTTCAAATTACTTTTTATTTCAACTATCTGGTTGTTTCTTTAGACTCCGCGTAAAAATAAGGTTTTCCAAATTGTTAATTGTAAGTGTGAAAGCATTTGCATAGGCAAGGACTCAAAATCCCCACAATAAAGATATCAGGACGAGATCACCCCATGCTTAGAAAGCTTACAAATTATCTCAAAGACATGCCCTGTTCCACAGTCAAAGATCTACAAAGACAAGAAACCTGTAATTTGTGATTTCTGGTAAACAAGAATAGCAAAAATTCATCTTTTAACTAAGTCATTAGTTCAGCAAGCAGTGTAAAAGGGAGAGTTCACCAATGTATAACATGAAAATTTTAAAATTTGATTGGGTGGGAGAATACATGACATATTAGAGAATTCACTTTGACATTCAAAGTTTGACAGAATCATAAACTGAATTAGTAAAACTGCTTAGTTTTAGAGCAGTTTACATGCAAGTCCTGCTCAGCATTAGGAAGTTGCTGATCCTGTAATTTAACTACATCTTTGGTGTAGTGATCAACATTTGACCTACTTCGTAAATCGCTGCTACATTTTTACTTTAATTTGTTATGGAAATTTATTGCTTGCTTGCTTTATTTTACCTGAAGAGATCCTAAATCATTATGGATAAAAATATGCTGAGTTATATCTTAAGTGATATTCCATATGGACCTAAAATCATTAAGGATATTGAGGGATATTAGCTAGCAAGCCTCATGTAGCTCTTCCTCTCTTCATCTGCTCCAATTTGTCTTTCAGTGTCCTTAACCTCATTAGTGAAATCAAAAGACAGTTGCTTCTTCCTCTCTGAAAATTTTTTATATAAAGGAGTTGTAACTGGGGGAGGTCACTCCTACGAAAGATGCTGAGGATACTCCAGAATCTAAATACTGTATGATGATGACAAAAGTTACAGCTGATGACATTTATAAATTAATTAGCAAATGTTACGCACAACAAGATGTTTGAATTCCTTAAGATAGCCTGAACTTTCTAGAGGTCTGCAGGGTCTTCTGCATCACAAAGCCTTTTAGGTCAACTGTCTTCCCACTCTGCAGTACAAGCTGAATTGAGACCACAAATCCAATTTTCTAATTGCAGATGGAGTGAAAAAAAGAAATATTTCATCTTTTGTTTATCTGGGCTTTTTTTTTCAACGTAAAATTGTACAGAGAAATAATAAACAGCCAAACCTCATTCCTGGGTGAAGTTGTCATATTACCTTGTTTTTAAAGACAACCCTATATGTAAGACAAATTATCAAGGACCTTAAACTCGGGCACAGCAGTGCATTCGAAAAGATGATTTTCTAGTTGCTTTATACTCTGATTTCTGTGTTGGACTGTTGTTTAATAATACAGCCATAAATCAATGCTATTTTCTGTATGTTAATGTAAAACATGAAAAAGAGTGCCATATCTCATAAATAGAGCCTTGTGCTAATACTCAAATCTATCACTAAAAACAACATGGTTTAACTTTGTTTCCAAGTGGCTACTCAACTTGTCCTTTATGCTGTATTTCAAAAAATAGCATAATTTTATAATCAAACTCATGTTGTTTTTTTACTTTTTACCTGTTAAAGCATCACATTTAACAACAAATATTTCACACAATCTTTTAATTGTGCTGTTCAGAATGTAGACTCTGGACAGACAGAAACTAATGCAAGGAAATTAATTTCCTAAGGAGTTGGATCATTTCCTAATTGTTTATTATATATGTATTCTCTTTCCAGAAATCAAGATTTAAAATTCTATCTTCTTCAAAGCTTTAATGTTGTTTGGATCTCTGAAGCATTTATATTTAATTTCACAGCAGTGTTACAATTCAAGTGGTATATTTTAATGTCTGCAGCAGTCAATTGTTGATTTATTTTCTTTCAGGCAAAATGCAAATAATCTCTTAAGAGGTTTGCTCACAACCCTTGTGTTTGAGTTAATATATTTGGAGTGAATAAATTAAAAGAAGTCCAAATATGACTTTTTAAGGTTCTCTTGAATTTAAAAGCTGCATCCAGTTAAAAACAAAATCAGTTGTTTTTCTGTGAGCAGTAACTTGAACATCCCATTAGTGTCCTTGGGTCATTTCCCATATAGGGGTAACTTTACCCAAATCCCAGTTAGAAACTTCCAAGTTCCTAATTAAGGCAGCTCAGAGTCAAGGAGATCATCTGTGACTCCTATAAATTTCATTTCCTACCAACACTCTTTGCAAGGCTCCCTTTCATCCTGTTGGATATCTGTGTGTCACCTGATAGCACAAAAGGAGGAAAAAGCCTGGATTTTAAGAAGGTCAACATCAGGATTAAACTACAGATTGTAAAGATAGTCAAGCTGGTTACAGGCCTGGTTTAACAAGTTAGAACAACCTCGTAGGGTTAATTTCCATCAGTGATAACAACAGCTAAGAAGGACACAGGTTTTTAAAAAAAGCATAGATTGTATGCAAAAATTAAATCTTGGAGGGGTGATGGAATCTAAAAGAAATTCTTCAAACATCCTATTTGCAATAATAGTTATTTTCCAATCAAAAATTCTTTGTCAAATAATCAGTAAACATTTAGGACTTATTAGGATGAGTTTGGTCTTTCAAATAAAGGAAGGAATGGGAAGTTGGAAGGTTTGTATTTTCTGATATATCACTCTCCTGAGCATAGCAAGAAAATTTATCGAACTTTTTAGAACTTTCAACTTTTTTTTTTCAAGGGTGTCATGTGAGATGACTTAATTTTTATAAGATTAACTATCCCAAGAGCACCACGCTTCTCAGACAATATTTTTAAAACCTGATCAACATGTTCAACACATCTGAAAACTATCTGCATCACAAATATTTCAAATATTTCTAGGGTTTTTTTCTGCATTATCTTGCAGAAATAACACAATAACAACAACAATCCAATACAAACACTTGAAAAGCAATTCTCCTCTCATTGGAATAATTTAAATTTTGGAAATTATGTTGAAAGAAGTGGGATAGAGTCTTAAAGTACCAATGTTGTAATGAACAACAGGTACTGAAGATATGCTGTATTCAGATTTCAAATCATCTTGAATCAAATTGATGATACTTTTCTTTCTAGTTTAAAAAGCCTATTAACTCTGTGTCCAGACAGCCAAAATTGGTCTTTGGAACTATATTTAACCCACTTAATCTTTTGTTTAGACACAATTAATTTACTTCTGAAAAAATGTTAATGTTTTTCTATATACCTTTCAACCAAGAAAACCCTTTCTTTTACACAGAATGTTTTCTATTTGGATGTTTAACTATATTTATAAAAAAGAAGGAATCATATTTGAGGCAGAGTCTGAGAAATTGTTAGAGGAAAGAGCTTTTTGGAGGATCATTGAGCCCAGCTCTTAAGTAAATGGTCCATACAGGGATCAAACCCACAACCTTAGTATTATTAGCACCATGCTTTAACCAACTGAGATAATCTCAGGGTTTCTTTCATGAACTTTGAAACAATACTCTGAAAATCAAATTACAATTTCGAGTTTATTGACCAAGACGATTGTATAAAAAAAAAAAAATCCTTGCTAGAATAGACTAGATAAGAGTTTGGCAGAGGTAATTAAATTACAAAAAAGTGATCACAAATCATGAACTAATAATTCCATATTTTTGCTCTACTCTTCCTTTGATCCTTATTATAAATAAGAAATTATCTTAATAATGTCTACTTTGACAAAGAAATATGTACAGACAAATGAAATTTCAGTAAGAAGTTAATATTACAAAATCCTCCCTTTCCCTTTGGTGTATCTCAGTATATAGTAAAAAGGCTGAGAATTGTTCAGTCGGACAAAATTCACAGCAGATAAACTCATAATGAAACAAATTCCACCTACAAAAATAACGTGAAGGGAGATGGGATTTCAAATTTTGTTTATATTCCTTTTATCTATATCAACATTATATTTATCTAACGTAGGACCTTGTCCAGTGACAGCCAATATTTCTGGATCAAGTTCCTTGGCAGCCCAGCACATCCGACTATCACATCTTCCAAATCTTGTCTCCAGCCTACCAAGATCAATGATACAAGAACATCCCTCTTCTGAAACCGAATAGCAACATTTAAAAGACACTAGACCCGACATTAAATGAAAAAACAGTAGCTTTGCTTCAAGAAAAGTATAATAGACTTGTTATCCTTCCGTATTTGAATTACAATGCTCTCAGTAGTAAAGTATCTGGGTAGAAAAATCAAGCCTGCAAACATGGACTGATCACAAATTAAGAAGAAATTTAGTAAAAAATGGGGACTAACATGAAAAACACATACATTCTGCAGACTTTCATCTGGGTTCAAAAGGAATCTGCATCATCAGGATGATCTTGAATGTCAGCAGCAACCTTTTCCTTTCATCTGCAGGAGAAACGTCTCCGTTAATTTGTACTTTGATATATATAGGCTCAGAACTTAAGGAGAGCTGAAAACACATTTAGTTATGAGGAGGTAAAACTAACTCTCAATTTCCCTTTCCATATTCTCCCTTCTTTTCAGAAAAGAATTGTTATCAAGGATTGTCTCTTCCTTAGAATTCTTCATATGATTACTAAAATATACACTACCTTACCTATAAACCTCTGACATTACTAGCTTTTAGAATTCCAGCCCAAACTTGCTTCTATCCTTTTCAGTTAAATAATATCACACTGTTTGTCATTTGCTACCACACTCCTAGAGACATGCCAGACATGAAATTTCACAGTCATGGGCATCTTCACTGTTTTATAGGCTAAAGTGAGGAAGATTAAGCCAATGTTCAGAAGACAGAGCATCTGGTAACATGTACCACATTACAATTACTTAAAGTTTGCCTTAAATAATCGCAAGGCTCCAAATTTGGAACTGTTCTGACATCTTTTTGTTTCAAGTCTTTACTGCGAAATGCACTTCAAAGATTCCCAGTGACATTATTCACCAGCATCTTGACCTGATGTAACCATGATGGGTTTGCATCACCAAAATCTCTAAAGACTTGGAGGAGCACTTCATCTGACTTTGTAATATCATGTCTATGAATTCACAGTGACATGCACAGGATTGTTGTGACCACAAAAAGGGTACTTCAGTGGAATCTTCTTCTTGGTTGTATGTTACCCCTGTGAACCTGTTGCCAAAATGCATATTTTCTCACTTAATTAAGAGGAGTCTCTTGGGAAATGTGTGTAGCATGTTCTCTTTGCACAACTTTGAGGTATCAAAGAACCAAAGGCTCTGCTAAAGTTTGATGCATGAACACTTGGAGTCTTAAAAGTAATACTCCCAGTAAAGCTTGTGGCTTCGGGCCTGGGGTGTTATACCCTCCCCCTGCCTTGGAATTTATGGAAGGTCACAGCAATAATTTATCACGCTGTGACTGAGAGTCCATCATGTACTAGAGCTCAGCTCTTCTGTGATTTAAAACCACCTACATGAGCGCTTTAGAGCTATTTCTGAGATTCCCCAAGCTGTTTTAGTCTGTATGAATCATGAAGTCAGTGATAGTTTTAGAAAGTTTTGTAGTTCTTAATTTTATATCTATCCATATATGTATCCATCTAGAACAAGCACTCCAGTCTGGGACTTTTGGGGGTACACAGCAAGGAGCACAGCTGAACCACCTGGGTCAACATTGTTCTCTTCTCTGACGCTTACCTTCAGTGCAACACAAGGCTAGCACACCAGCCCCAACACTCACACACCATGGCATCCCCCTGGGCTGTGTTGTGAGCATGACTAGTCCACATAACTTACAGAAGAGGAGAAGAATAAGGTGCATTAGATACATTCATAGGCCACAGGCCACAAGCAAAGAATTTCTGACGTAGCAGTCTCAAAAGAAGAAAATAAAACAATTTCAAAAGGGCAGAAGTCTGTTCCTGGAAAGATTACACATCTCAGTACAGCCTGAGCATCCTGGGTGGTAAAGCACAGAACTGGTGAGTAACCATTCTCATTTAACATCATTAAGGATCTGGGGTCTAGAGCTAGATCCCTAGAAGAGTTTTCGCATCTCCAGATGTCCTTGTTTTGGGATAACTGACTGAAGACAATATTTGATATATTTTGCCAGTCCTGTATAATAAAGAATCCAAACTGCAAATCTTGTACATGTCTACAAAGAGAGGCAAGTGGAGTAGAATCCAGATTATTCTTTCTAAAAGGCTCTCTGTTTGCGCAGCTAGAGTTAAAATTAACATATCCACTGTAGTGGATTCTGCTGTTATGGCATCTAGAGCAGCAAGAAACTACCAAAAAAAATATATACGCACAGGTTTCACTCATGTGAGCCACTCAAAGCTGTCAATGTATAAAATTAGCTCTTCTGCCTTTCCAACCAAGAGACCACCCTGGCATAAGAGGACACTATATCTCAAATTTACTAATCTTTTTTAGTGAAAAACTTGTATTCGAAGTGTTTGGACAAAACAGTTTGAATTTCAGAGCCACAAATTAAAATTTGAACAAATTAAGTTTTTTATTACATCCTCCTTTGCCTGTTTTTGTCTCATTGAAAATATTTATAAGATGATAGAAAACAAACTTGGACAGAAAAAAACTTGGCTAGGGAACAACATTTGCTTGCACACAGGCTGTCAGACAACACCCTTCTTTGATCTGGAAGAAACCAAAATGTCCACATTCGGTTTCAAAACTGGAATTTAGCAGCCATTATTTTAAATACTCCTTTTGATATAACATGAGGATCATAGCCCTGAGCAAAAGGTCAGCCAGAGCTTTGTTAGTGCTAAAAAAAAAAAAAAAAAAAAAAAAAACCACGAATGACTTAAGGCTAATTGTAATATTAATATTTTATGTTAATGTAATAATATTATATGTAATAATAATATTTTATATAATTTAATATTATGCTAAATGATATTTTTTGCTTTTTTCCATAAGTAAATGGCATACATGCATTGCAAATGAAAGTTCAAACTACCACACTGCAATATGAAGATGCTGTGCAACTGCATTAGCTGCAACCAAAAAGCAATAAGCAGGGTTCTAGATTCTGCAAGGCTGTTAGAATCAAGTGCTCTTGATTCTGATGGTAGAATAGGAAATCTGGCATAATTCTAAAAGTCATGTTTAGCAATTTTCATTAATCTCGACTGAGGCACTCTTAGGTTTCACTTCCAGAAGTCTAATTAAAATCACTGCCATAAATTAGATCCATTGCCTCAAAGTTGGGAATTCCCATTCTGGGTTCCCTGGAAAAGCACAGGACAATATCCTGTAACTGAACTACATATAGGGATACCCATGTAACACTGGATATTTCCAAGCAATACTATTAGCAAGCATTTTACAATCACTTCAACAGCTGAAATTCCCTCATTAAAATTCAAGGAACAATTTAAAATAACAGTAGAAGCCACACATAGAATTGACACATGGATTACTCACAAATAGGAAAGAATCCTCAGTTAAATTAAAGATTCTTCCAAACTGCTCAGACAGCTCTCTCAAATGTTGTTTTCTGCCATGACTCGCTCAGAGTGAAGCTGTGGTCAAACATCCTAGCAGAGGTGTTCCTGCTGCTCTGATATGGAGATGATTACCTCTTCTGGTAATCATATCCAGTAACTTGAAAAATAAAAGTAGTCACCTAAAAACCCTACAATTAATCATTGCTTTAAATTTCCTTTTCTTTGTTGTGGATTAATACCACTGTGACCTACCAGCATTGCTCTAAGGTAAGTACAAGAAACAAGCCTTCAGTATGAGCAGTGTGTGTGACTTGCATATTTGTAACTTAATTAAAAATCTAGACAAAATATTACTTCAATAAGCAAATATAAGGTATGAAGCAGCTGAGCATGTTAAAGCACGACTTATTTCAGAGAAATAAAGTGACACTTTTGGATGGTTCAAGTGGGTGACTAACCCACTATGAAAGCAAACTTTTGTTCTGCTAGTTTATGTCACAGGAGTTATAGTAGACATTAATAAGTCAAGAACCGCATTTGTACAATTGTCTGATTTTACTGTGTCTAAATTTGAGCAACAGTGGAATACAAAACAAATAATTTAAGCAGTGGAGAGAAAAAGAAGCACTGGTGTAGTTGCCTGAGTATAAATCATAGAATCACAGATTGGTTTGCTTTGGAAGGGGAGCTTGAAGATCATCCAGTTCCAACCCCCCTGCCACGAGTAGGGACACCTTCCACTAGACCAGGTTGCTCAGGGCCCCATCCAGCCTGGTCTTGGACACTTCCAGGGATGGGGCAGCCACAGCTTCTCTGAGCAACCTGTGCCAGGGTCTCATCACCCTCACAGCAAAGATTTTCTTGCTAATACCTACTGTAAATCTGTCCTCCTTCAGCCTAAAGTCATTACCCCTTGTTCTACCACTCTTGTGATACACCCTTGTAAAAAGTCCCTCTCCACCTTTTTTTTGGGGGTCCCCTTCACATACTGGACTGCTGCCCTAATATCTCACTTTTATTCTTCCCTCGTTGCCTAAGAAACTAAGTCACTGTTCACAGTGCATGAAGTAAAATTGTGTAAAAAATCTTCACCAAAATCTAAACATTTAGTGTAGCTCTATTAAAAAAAAAAAAAAAAAATCCGGGTTCACACAAAGATATAAATCTCAAGAATATACCCACATTCCCCAGGATTAATCTTAGACTCCTCATTCATTGTTCAAGACCTGCCCCAGCCTCACAGCACCTTTGACAATCTTGCTGTGGCAAGGTTACAAGTGCTAAAAGAACAGCTCTGTTTCACACTTTAGCAAAGCCTGTTCTGAAATGCATGACACTTAGTAAGTATTTTCTGCTCTTTCTTTTTAACCTTAGATTTGGGGATCATGGTTTGTCCTCATATTTAGACCAAACCTTAGAGAACTTTTTGGTAAGTTTTGAAGAACCTCACTTTGTGCCGATAAGAACAACAGCAGAAAAAAAAATGCAGACTTCTTTTGCCCTTCACTTATACCAATTTCACACAGCTGTAACTGTTCATTTCAGTATAGTTGGTCTAGATTTACACTAGCTCAGCAGAGATTGACAACCAAATTGCCTATCCAGCTGGGACTGCAGGATATAGTTCAATTACCTAAGGTGACATTTGATCAGGACACTAGGATTAAAATTATGTCCTTTTACTTACATTATGCCATCCATGTCTATCCTAGTAAATAAATCAAGTGAAAGGTGCTGCACCTGGGTCGGGGCAATACCCAGTGTCAAACCAGGCTGGGGGATGAACAGATCGAGAGCAGCTCTGCCAAGAAGGATTTGGAGGTCCTGGTGGAGGAGAGCCTGGACATTAACCAGCAAGGTGTGCTCGCAGCCCAGAAACCAAACATGTCCTGGGCTGCATCCAAAGCAGTGTGGGCAGCACTGGAGGGAGGAGATTGTGCCACTCTACTCTGCTCCAGCGAGACTGCACCTGCAGTGCTGCATCCAGCCCCGCCGTCCCCAGCACAGGGAGGACATTGACCTGTTCGAGCAAGTCCAGAGGAGGACCACCAAGATGCTCAGAGGGATGGAGCACATCTGCTGTGAGGAAAGGCTGAGAGAATTGCATTTGTTCAGCATGAAGAAGAGAAGACTCTCTGGGGTGACCTAATTGCAGCTTTCCAGCACCTGAGGAAAGATGGGGCAAGTCTACTTACAAGAGAGTGCAGTGACAGGACAAGGTGGAATAGGTTCAGACTGAAAGAGCGTAGGGTTAGGGTGGATATTAGGAAAAAATTTTTTGCTGTGAGGGTGGTGAGGCATTAGTATAGGTTGCCCAGAGAAGCTGTGGATGCCCCATCCCTGGAAGTGTTCAAGGCCAGTAGGATGGAACTCTGAGCAACGTGGTCTAGTTGAAGGTGTCCCCCTCCACGGCAGGGAGGTTGGAACTAGATGATCTTCAAGGTCCCTTCCAATTCAAGCCATTGTATGATTTCATGAAATTTAAGAATCAGGAGTAGTGATTCTGGATACCATGAGGTTGCTACCTACAAGGTTAAGCTGTAGCAGAATCCCAGGACAGTTTATCCCTTCCTCTCCCAAGCAATTTCTGGGCACAGATGCGGAGTGAGAGCACTCTGGATCCTCCCCACATATGCAGTATGTGTGCAGCCATCCTGGATTAGGGGGTCTGACCCCTGCAGCCCTCAACAGTCCCAGGTGCTCCTAGCTCGCAGCTTAGACATAGCCTTGAAGTCTCGTAAATGCCTCAGTATCTCATGATAAGGTACCAAGTGTGCCCCATCTAAAAATAAATTATTGCAAGGAGGAAGCATGTTAAACTTCACCACAGGAGGAGATTATTCAAAACACTGGAGTTAAGATAACAGCACAGTATATTCTGACAAAAGACTGAAATGTTGAAACAATTTTTTTAAGCCTTCCCTTAAAATAAAGCTCCTTTCCTGGTTCAAGGAAATTGAGTAATATTTCATGCCTACGGTCATTTGTGATGATGAAAAGGAGTTAATCTGCTGAAAACCTGTCCCTTATACAGCAAGTGTTTCTCTAGCAGTGTAAGAGAAGGAAGACAGTTAAGTGTGATTTAAGTGAAAAGAATTAGGTCTCTGTACTTTCAAAAAAAAGTGTTCATTGTAAAATGTATGCATATGTCCCCAGAAATTGGCCTACCAAAATTAAAAGTTGTCCATGAATGAGCCTTACTCATTCCATCCCACAAAAATTTCACTGTTACCATATATCAAAGTAGCAGACAAAAATCCCCAATATAGGTTATAAATTTGGCCTCTTGAGAGCTAGAATTCAATTACATTTGCTTCTGAGAATCATTTTCTTTAGTACAATACAACATTTGTGAACCAGCACAGCAGCATTTTCAAATAAAAGGTTCCCAGCTTTCTAAAAAGCTGAAAGTTTCTGTTTTCAGGTGTTTCATTTTTTCACTCAGAAAAAAAAAAAGTCAGAACTGTATGTAAAAAGCCCACATTTCTCACACAGAAAATAATTTTATTATAGAAAATATTTTCAACAAGCTCTTTGGGCCATTTCTACAATGAATTCATGCTGGTTTGCCTTTGAAAAAGCAACAGCATGAAATCTCAAGGTTCAAAAGTAATCCTGCAGAGCAGCCTCAGCCCCACTGATTTTTAATCACAGACTGCACCCAACCCAGCCACAATAGCCAATCTCACATTATTCATTTAAATCAACAGTCAAAAAATAGAGAAAGAAAATCCTCAGGTTTTTTCCTCTTGGTGGATTCCTTCTTACATTTGGATGCGTTTGAATTCCGCTGTTTTATCTCCAGTGACAAATCTGTTATACCTTGGCTGCACCAGCATCTCAGGCACATGCTATTTCTTTCATTCATTTCCCTCGTGCTTTTACCTCAGTACCTAATGTGCTGTCAGAATCACAGAATCCATCCATAAGTAGTATGTGATGAGTAACTACTGTATATGCAAGCACACAGCAGAAACGAGCTTTCATTTTCTCCTTGCCATCATTTACATAGAGAATATGATCCCATATAAATTACTTCTTGTCATCTCTTTACATTTGATCAGCAGAAGGATCCTTCTATTGAAAGTAGGAGGAAAAAAAAAAAAAAAAGAAGAAAAACTACCAGCAATTTGACACTCCTTTATACTTAAGAGTTTGAAGGTTTGTACAGTTTTATATTCAAATTGCTAGACTTTCTGATGGTTTCTCCTCTTAGAAGAGGATTCCTTTGATAGTCAGACTACTTCTATCTTATCCCTCCAGGCTAAAAATCTCTATTTTCATGACTTCCCTGAGAAAATTAGAAATTCCGTATACCACAATATTAAGCAAAGAGGTGTTTCTTAAGCAGTTACAACCTTACAAATGCCTTAGCTGTGGGAGAACTGACAAAAAAAAGTGTACTTCTGGAGGCTGGAAGAACCCACGAAATCTGTGTTACTGACATCCAGCTTCCTACTATAAATATTTTTCACATTAATATTGGTCTTCAGTAGAGTTCTCCAAGAATTTAACATAGTTACACCTTGACAGGATTCATCCTAAATCACATCTTTGTCTACATTCCTTATTACAAAAAAATCCACTTTGCATTAAAGTGACAAAGTTGTATGATTTAAGCTCTTAGCACAAGGCAATTCACAGCTGAAATAACTGAGCAGAATAACATCTGCGGGTTCTACAAGGCACCTGACATTGATGACTAATACTGAACACAGGCTCCCATTAAAAAAATAAATCATCTTTCTAATTATTATTTTCCACTGTCTTTAAGGTGGAAATGTTGGGGGTTGGGGGAGGTAGCTTTTTTAGTGCTTTTAACATCTTTGGAGCTTTCTCAGACGAATTCGTCATGGACAGATCACCGTCCTGTGATGTTACAGAAACAATACAACAGGTTTTGTTTTTGATTCGCAGAAATTCAAGAGTCTCACAAATACCAGCGAAGAGAAATGGGCCAAATTCTGGTAACTGCACTCCATGCCATTAGTGGCAGAATTCAGAGGATGAGTGCAGTCACAGGATTTTTTTCTCACAGTATTTTTCATTTTCGTGTGTCTGTCTGACCAAGATGAGCAGCTCTTAGCATGCAAAAAACCCCTGAAAGCCTCAATTAACACTTTGGGGTTTTTTTTTTCTTACTTGAAAAATGCTTTTCAGCTATGACCCACTACTCTTCTGTCTAAGAGAACTACATAGATTATACTTCCAACAGGCTAAAATTTGCATACAGCATAACTGCAACTAGCCTGACCAATTCATGATAAGCCAACAACTAAATTGTTAGGTTTGGTTGAATTAGTACTTACAAGACAGGAGAACACGTATCAGTTGTGAAAATGTTCACAGTTTTTAAAGAATATTTCACAAATGCTGCAGTTTTTAATGCAATCTTTTTCATAATCCAAAACTGAGCATCTGTTATATGTTGCTGATTATTTTCTGATTTAAGGAAAAAAGGGAGTCATTGCAATGATATGTGATCCAGCTGGACCATCACAACACAATCAGTATTAAAAGAAAAAAAAAAAAGCCCAATGAAAATGAAAGACTTGAAAGTCCAAGTATAAGACTTATTCCAATTACCCAACAAAAAGCTTTAAAATAGAAAGCCTTCAAGGAACATCTCTATTGATGATCTCTTAAATTTTCTGAGCATTAAACTTTACATTTAGAAACAGAGGTAACTTCCTCTAGAAGAATATCATAATGAATGCTGCCATTTGACTGCAGGGGTCTAAACAAAAGGCAAAAGAAGTTTTATATTTTGCTAATCACCATTGCATCTACTATTTCCATTGTGAAATTGGACAGTACAAAGGTTTCTTGTTGTATTTTATCTATGCCGTTCATACCACCCCCATTGTATTTCTTTCAAACATTACTTAAAATTTTATTTCAAAAGCAC
This sequence comes from Empidonax traillii, assembly GCF_003031625.1. Classification (NCBI taxonomy): domain Eukaryota; kingdom Metazoa; phylum Chordata; class Aves; order Passeriformes; family Tyrannidae; genus Empidonax; species Empidonax traillii. The sequence goes on from NW_020955868.1 coordinate 274,993, forward strand.
ACTTTTATGTTGAAAAATACCACATACACAGGAGTTCTACACTATCTTCACAAAAAGATCTCCTGTGATCTTCAACGAAGCAATCTAGGATCAGAAAAGAAATCTATTTCCTTGTAATTTTGGAAAATAAACTGCCTTCATACAAAGCAAAATCTCAATGAGCCTGTGGCCACTAAACATTTATATTACAACTTTAAATCAATGTTACTCACAGATTATCTCTGTGAGTTTAGGTATCAAGGTTTCTTTACAACCACATAGAGTATGAAATACCCTCTTACAGGGATGCTACAACACAACTCCTCCAAGGAGCAAACATGTATATTCCTCTACAATGCACTAGAGAAATCATCAGGCAATAACCTGGGTAACAATATGCATAGCAGAAAGCTCCACAGTTATATTTTATGGAAACACAGCGGTTTTGTTTTCTCAGCTCTGACCAACCAATATAATATGTCAGCTTTAGAGCAAACTTGCTCTCTATAACTTTTGTCTATTGCAAACAAAGAGAGTTAGATATTTCCCCGCTATCTCTGTTATATTAATGTTGGGAACCAAACACAGCAAAAGATGGACTTCTTCAAAACCTGAAATTTCTAATTTTATACTCGTTATTAACAACAAACATAATAAATCTTGTAACAGATACACATTACTGCTCACTTCCTAACACTTTCTAACAATTTCTAACATGAAAATTTCTAACATTTGTTTTACTGGTTTTGTTTTTCTCCTGGTCATCTAAAATATTTGCCATTAAAATTCATGTCCTCTTCTGCATTAGGTTACAACTCATCTGAGCTGGAAGTAGGCTGCTATGACAATCACAGACTTTTTCCACAGCAATGGCATGTCTTTGTGTAGAAAAAACCTGTAAAGGAAAGTATGCAGAAGACCAGCTCACACATTAAATAAATTTGTGATGAATATCATGCATAGGCTTGTACAGGAAATCACGCATCTACCATGCTCTGCTCACTGCTTCCCACAGCCCCTGTCAGCCTTATTTAAGAGAGACATCTTCAAAGACATCTGGTTTACACGGTACATTTTTCCAAGTATCTCTTTTGTTCTTTAAAATTGTAAGTAAATCAGTGCAGAGCTTCCTGACTGACCAGGCAAACGAGGAGAGGGATGACAAATGTGTCTTAAAATTACACTCAGTTTTTCAAGTCCTGAGGTCACTAATAGGTTCTAACAGTCCTGCCCATCTGCCAGAGGTCCCATTTCCTAGTTCAGTGCACGTGCCCAGCCCCAGCTCCTCCTGATCCTGATGGGAATTCCTAAGCCAATGAGGGACCTGATCCATCAACTTTTGCTTTATAGGACATACAGGACACGTAGTCCCTGGTCTGTGGTCTGTCATCAGCCCAGCTTATGGCCACTGTTCTGCTTGTGCTGGGTTCACCCCCAGACCTGTCTTGTCTTCCTCCAGAGGCAGCACTGATGTGTGTTTCTGCATTGTGACATTTGAGAACATTGAGAATATTTTTAAGAGACTCTTTTCCCGGCAAAGAGCAAAAATGCCACTACTTACTGAAGTGTGTTGCTTTTTCTGCTAAAGCACCACTGATAAAAGATCTGAGGAGAAATTTCTGGTCAAAATTTCCAAACCAGTTCTATAGTATTGTAAGCTTCGATTAAACACAAGTGGAATCTGAACCTAAGGTCTCTGTATCTTTGACAAGAGGCCCAAATCACTGATGCTTTATCTGTACATTCATCCCTACTCTCTCACACACTGCTTCTCCAATTTACCAATTTCTGCCTATTTAGTGGACTAACGAGTATTCCAAACGAAAACTCAGCAGGACAGTAGTCATATTTTAAAAAAATAAATTCAAGTCAAGCCATCCCAGACAACTTTTGAACAATATGAAATTCAGTCCTTTTCCTTAATATGTTACAATTTCGACAATTTGGCAAATTTCAGTCAAGATATTTTTCATTAAATACAGTGAATAAGACCCTTTGAGAAACTGGGACACTTTAAGAGAACTAACCTTTTTATTAACTGACTGATCTTTGATTCCTACTCCTTGCCATAAAATATCTGTATGCATCTGCAAATATTGCTTCTAGGGAGAGTACTATGGGAACAACCTTTCAGCTATAAGCAATGCTACTAAATGGATGAAAGAAGAAACCAGGACAGCGGACAGACGGAAACCATCCAACCAGTGGATCCAGGCTGAATGAGACAGTGATCCCTAAACTGCAGTTTGAGAATTGTCATTTAAGAGAATATACAAGCTGCATCCTTTGAAAACCATAACACTATGGAAAATACTGCAGGTTCCTCCAAGACTACAAAAGTAACAAGAGGTCTATATGATCTATTTACTCTTTGGTCTGTTTTACAGAAAAGGCTCTTGACAGGAGGCAAGTTGATAATAAAAAGGAAAGCTTCCCCGGTCTTTTTTCAAGCACATCTTTAGATGTTGTCTCTCCATTTCCCTCCCCCACCCATTAAGTGATAGATCTAAAGGCTAAAAAGGAACCGAAGAGGTGGCAAGATCTAACGCCTGTTGGACTAAATACGTAAAATATAAAATCAAGTCTCAGAACTGGGAGACCTTAAGTCAGACTACTGGTAAATCAAGAAAGTGATGAAAGCAGCATTCACCATTAGAAAGGATGCTGATTTTATCTGTGACATTTCTAGCCCTCAGAAGTCTACAATATTTTTCATATAAGATCAAAGAAAATATATTAATATTTGCATATGGTTTGCTGTATATTTTCCCCCTTCTATTAGCATCTCTCTCACTCCCCAACTTCAAACGCTGTATAATACTGAAATCTTTAGTGTAAAGGAAACAAAAAAACTTCCACTTCAGATAACGAAAATGCATATTGAAATTAATGGGAATCATTTGATTCCTTCCTGTGACAAAATAAAAATCAGACATTTTCTGGAGAAGAAGCATCTTTAATCTGCCAGGTGAAACATGAGAGTAGAGAAGTGTGATTTCCTAATGAGAGCCTTTTTTTTTATTCTCACATTTTTCTGCATGCAATTTTTGCAGTGTTTGTTTGGCTTGCGTTATTTGAATTTCTTCACCAAGCATTTTGCTTTTACTGTAATACAATTTTGTGATAATTAAAAAGAACTTGTCATATTTAAACATTTTCTGCATGACTGGCATTACAGCAATCAGTGCAAGGAATTAATGAGGGTATTGAATTCGATGTGTCAAATGCATCCAATTTTTAAAACCTCAACATAACAAATACAAAACATAGAAGTTATTTTATCTGCATAAATGATGTTCAACGTTTAAGTGTTTCATTATATGATGCTTTTTAATATCTGAGATGAGGTTGCTCTTTATGATATCTCAAACCCATAATGAACCCGCGCCTTTTATTGAGATGAGGTTTATGCTTTTCTATTGAGATGATGTTTATGCTTTTCTATTGGTTCAGAGTGAAACAAAGCTGGGATGTGTCTTGCAACCATTTAGGAATGCAAGTGGCTTCGCGTGTGTGACTTCAGTTGTCTACCTCAGCATTACAGAACAAAGGCATCTGCCCCAGCCTAAGCACACAGAACCCAGCTGAGTTCAAGCCCTAAGTGAGGCTGCACTAGCACGTGATGGCAACCTCACTTTTCTGCCCAGTCTGTTTCTTATGCAGAAAAAAAAAAAACAAAAAAAAACCTCACAGACACATTCAGCAGGGTTTTGTCTCTCTAACAAACCAACACCTCAAGTCATGTAGAAGTACTGAAAACATAACACAGAGAGTCACGCACCCTGGAACATGACTATGATTGCTCAAAGGAAGCAGTATTCCAAAAATATTCTGGTTTGGTCCACACAGGTTATTAATTTCTGCATTTAATTTTTAAAATCTTGCAAAAAGGTAGGCTACAGGATTAAAATAACTTTTTTTTAATTTAAATCTCTTTGAGAACAGTCAAGCTTTTTACTTCCTCAGCTACTTTCTGCCTTTCAGAATGATGCTTCATATTACTGAAAGTAATGCCTGTTTCTCTTTACTGAAGACCCTTAGCAAGACCATGCACGATATTGTATTTCTTACTTTCTGCTTTTGAGAATTAGACTAGCTCAAACACAAGGCAAAATTCTCATGACAGAAAATCCAGCCACTTGCTTTCCTTTTTTTTTAATTGTAATATTGCACTTCTTTGTTACTGAGAAAAGAATATGCTCAGTGTAAGGAGTTATTAATTCACAGTTGTCTTCTGAGAAGATTAAGGATCAATACTTGTCAGTTCAAAAGGAAAACGGAAATTAAGAAATTTTCTACCTCTTGAATTTTGTTGAGCATATCAAAGCCATCATTGAATTCAATGCATTGAGTTACACTGAGGGATAACAAAAATAAAAATTTTCAGGATACATTTATCCATGGAATTTCTATGGCAATAAGAACAAAAATACACTACATTTACCTGTCTTCAATGGCAGATAAGGGAAAGTTCAAGCAAAAGTTTTTCTTTAAAAACTGTATTTTTTTTATCTCCCTGCCTTTCCAAAAGTATAGATAATAATTAATGCTGTATGACACTAAGTATGCAAGTTAAATAAAAAATCCTATTATATACCTAGGAAAAATTAGCTGTGGAATCACATAAGACACAGCCTTCACCTCTTAACAATCTCAGGATGAGTTCTTGTTCAACCATTTAGAAAGTCCAAATTTTATATGATTCTGCTAAACTTCATCCTTCTCATGAATCTCTCAAGGATTGTTCTCAGGAGACTGATAAGGAATCAGGGTCATTCAGTCTCCCTTTTCTAATGTTACATTAGGGACATATACAGCAAAATAAAATAGTTGGTGTGACTGAACGTGAAGAAACATAATGGGAACTAATGAAGTACCACACTTAAATGTCCTTGTTCCAAATTTGTTATGCACACCAAAAAAAGAGGACTGTTTTTCTTTTCTACATGAATGTTTATAAAGGTAAGGTATGGTATTGGAATTTTTTCTGTGATTTAGTCAATAAGTGATATTTGTCTTGTAAAGGCTGGTAAACTGTAACTCTTTCCAAACTCCACATTTAAGGATAGAATTCCTCCTCCTAAATGACTTTGGCAGACAGCTATTCTGGATAGAACACAGACAGCCAGATATATAAATATAAGCATGTTATATATAAATACAAGCAAGAAGATTTTACGTGTCCAAACCTATGTGCAGAAAGCCATAAGGAAAAAAAAAATCTCCCAATCTATATTATAGGGATTTGGTCATCCAGAACAGGGAGGCTGGGCAAAGGCTTTCACTACAGAAGAGCTCTTTCCTTGTCCCACAGTACTGCAAAGCATCGTTATACGGTCAGGTGCTGATGGCTGCCAGCAAGTATGCTCTGATCCATGAGAAATCATAGCTTTTGCAAGCAGATGGATAAGCTAGCAGCCCTCTGTTCAGAGGAATTAGGATCTTTACTAGAGTAAAACAGCTGAAACAACAGAAAGCCATGTGGGAAGGCCCAGGGGATTGATTGTATTGACAGGAGGTAGATCTGTTGGTATATATAGGCAGAAAACCACCGCGAAGCCAGAAAAACAGTTGTAGGCTTGGCCTTGAGAACAAAAATAGACCTTCATGGGTGAAGGAACCAAAGGAAAAGATAGTTTTAAAAGTTAGAATTAATAAAATTGTTCATTATTATCCATTTCTGCTCTGTTTAGGAAAAGAGGATACATTCACTCCAAATGACTAGTGATGCTCCAAAGAAATGCCTGACAAATATGAGCACCTTCTTCTCCTCCAGAAAATAAACACTGAAGCCCAGCTAATAGTTGTAAGGAGCTGAAAACACAATGTTCAGTCCATAATGAAAGGATTTATTTCTTCAAAAGTTCTAAGGCTGGTTCAATTTCCCATTGAGACCACCAGCCATAACCTCTTGCTTCAAAAGCCAAAACCACTTCCTTCTCTACAGTTGCTTCTGCTGGGAAGTCTGTTTGTCTTTACAGTAGCAAGGGCCACAACGAGGCCCAGGAGCTTCCTATGCACCCATGGGACATCAGCCCTCTTCACCTGACAAGTGTCTATGCCACAGAGGCACTTCAGGATGGGTGCCTGCACCCAGTTCATCCTGAGTCACATCCCTGGTACCAGGAACTGGGAGGAACATTCACCAGAGTCACTGTGATAGCAATCTACTTGAAGGTGAAATGGATAGTAGGTACAGCTAGCTCTTCATCTTTCCAAACCTCCAAAACATAGAACCATAGAATGGCTTGGGTCAGAAGAGGCCTTAAAGATGATCTTGTTCCCTGCCATGAGCAGGGACACTGTCCATAAGACCAGGCTTTTCAGAGTCCCATCCAACCCGGCCTTGGACCCTTCCAGCGATGTGACATCCACAACTTCCACGTGCAACAGAAGTGCTTGAGAACACAGACACACAATAGACCGATTAACTCAACAAACAGCCTCTTAACTCATGTACAGGGATGCACAGACAGGATGTTGCCTCACATCACAATACGATTTATAAATGAGACCGTTGTAATGAAGATAGATTGTTCATAAATCAAGTCCTGCTGAGGGCAGTGACCAAAGGTAAAATTTACTGCTTATGATTTGGGTATTTGCAGACAGATTTATAGAAAGAAAAATGTCAAAAGAAAGTGGACATCCAACTTCTGAGGTACCCTTATTAATACAAACATGGGCTGAATACTTCAGAACATAAATAAGCTGCGGCAAATCAAGACCTTCAAATCCATGCTGCCATTGAAAACCAACAGGGTCAAAATAAGAATATATTACTACAGTTTTTCAAAGTTCTTTGCCATGCATCTAACACATTATGTTTCACTGTACTGCTGTCACATCAAATATTAACAACAGCAACTACCAGTTAAACTCTAAGCATACACATTTGTGCTGTACTTGTTCATACTTGCCATGACCATAATATTTAATCTAACACCAGATGATGATCTTAATGTTCCATAGCTTGATTTCTCCCTGGCTAAATTCACTACAGAGAATGAGAGGAAAGAAGAACATGTTTAATTTTGTTACTCCTTCTGGTGCTCATTATAAGCACCACACTTTTGGATGAGTTATGGTTAAAGTGTAGAGTTATCAATAAAACATACTGAATCTGCAGCAACATGAGACATAAGTGTGGTAATCTCCTGTTTACTGATGGTACGTTACGCAACATTATTTTTATTCAACCCCAGCTATTGGGAAATTAAAACAACTTTGATCACTTTTGGAGATTCTGGGCTAAGATTTCCATTTGTAACCATCAATTATTCAAAGAAGAGTTTTAAAGGGTTCTTAGAGCTTTTTAAAAAAAATTAGAGTAATTTAAGCAGCAACAGCAGATGATTACTAGCCTTAAGCCTCATATGGAATAAAAAGTCTGTATAAAATAGTCACATTGCCATCTACTGACAGCTCTTTATAAAAGGCTTATGGTTTTTATTAGCTGCCCGACTATATACTTAATACTCTCTCTCGACATACAGTAGCACAAAAATTAGGGATGTACAATACATGTTGCTCAATTCATCCCACTGCAATAATCCTGCTTCTCTTCAAATCCATCCCAATTCATTCAGGTTTTCACAGTTATATACTGCAATTAGATACGTTTATTAATGACATTATTGCACAGTATTTCATAGGAGGTAAAACTGTTTTCAAGAAAGTAACTACAGAAAGGTATGTTAATAATTCTGGGCTATGTGCACAGCACATAGGAACTTGCTAATAGGATTTCCATAATAACAGTATTTATCTCACTGCACATTTTATAATACTAATCACTAGCAACCACAGTATTGTTATTGTATTATGTGAAAAATAGGATTTCATGTTAAGGACACATCACATAGACTATAACAGCACTGTCATTTGTGCATCTGCATATTAAAAATCTTTTATCTCACCTTTATACTAAAATTTATTTTGGCCTCAGCCTTAATGCCCCGTAATGTTATTAAAACAGCAACACATAATTGCAATTTAAAACTTAATGTAGGCCTCATATCAGTTCTACCTTACTGCAACATGGGCCAATGGATCCTAAAAATTACTTGTAAATGAAATGATGCAGCACTCTTTCACGGAAGCAAATATGCCGAGGTGGGATTTCCTCACTGTAACCCAACCAGCATATTAATCCTCTGCACAAAACGAAGGCCATCCTTAGCTCCTCAGTGATTTATTCCCTGCTAAGTATTTCTGCACGCTCCTTGGTCTGATTTATCTTCACTCTTGCATCTTAATTGTAACATTCAAGTTTGAGAGAAGAAAATAACAACCACAAAGTAATCTATCAGGTCTTGTATAACCTACAGTATTTGTGCCATTCATAAAAGAGTTTCTAAAGCTCTACATTTTGTTAAAGACTTCATTTGCTGTAGTTTCTTAGATGCATTTGAACATCTTGATATAGAGAAGAACACAGTGAAGGTGAGACCCCAAGGAACACAAGGGCATTGTAGAATTTTATTTTGTCTCCTTCTCCAGAGTTACACAACCACTTAAATCTTTTTATCACTCATTCACTGGTATATCTATAATAACTAAAATAATGAAATTTCAAGACAGAATGATTAGTAGGCACACAGCATGAAGAGCAAGGCAGGCTGCTGCAAGGTAATACCATGTTTGGCTGAAATTCATTTTGTTTACAAATACATAAACCAAGATTTAGCACTCTGCAACTTTCCATTTTGTCTTCTCATCCAGCGGTTGCTGGCAACAACATCACCCTGAAATCACCCTGAAACGAAGCTCTTGCAATTCAATGAGCACAGAATAAACTATGAAAGTCACACTTGTCTCCCCTTATAAATGCAGCAGTTTTTCTAACAAACTCCTACACAGAGTGAATAGAAACTCACTGGACAAAATTTATAAAATTTTCTGTTGCAATCACTTAAAGACAGCTTTAATGAAGCCTGAATGGAGATCAATTCTTTAAGGAACAAAATAATTTTCCCAAATAACAAAACAAAAATCAAAGCTGGCACTTGTTTCCAGAATAAGATCTCTGCTACCCTAAAACTCAAGGTCAGCATCAAATTTCACAAGTTTTTCCTAGATGTAACCATCCTCTAGATTTTTCTTCTTAAAGAATGAGGATAAGCACTTTTATTACTGAGGCAACAACAAAAAAAAGGCTTTCAAATTTAAATGCCAATATATTGCGGAGCAACAACCATACAATCCTGGAAGGAAAACTAGAATAATTTATTTCACTACGATTGTGACTGAGAAGCACAAAGAGATAAATTAAAAAACATTCAACATTGTAATATTTCTTCCATTAAAGAGCTCAAATATGGATTTTGCAACTCGTATTGCAGGAGTTTTGACAGGGTTGGGTTTGGTTGCTTGGTTGGTTTTTAAACAGTGTATTGATAAAGCTCTTGCAGAAATAAAACAGCTCAAGGAATGCAAAGTGCCCAGCCAAACGCTACCCATTGTAGTGTTTGTATGAATTTCCTCAGCAGAATCAACTCAAACTTTGCTACTCATCATGCTCAGGCTTTGCTCTCTCTCTGATAGAGAGCCCGATGAGCTGAAACGGCCGAGCAATACACAACAAATCCAAACAATCAATTAATGCCATTCAGAAGTGGAATCACTTTGTTAGTAATGCAGAAAACACACAGCAGTGATAAATTATTGCTTTAATATTGTAACAGCATCTGCTGCACACAGCCTGTGGGGCTGAGATCTGGCCTTTGATCTTACATCACTCACACTGAAAAGAACAGCGTAATCCAGATAACCTACAGGACTCTCACTAACTTTGGAGAATCTGTAACAATAATATTCTCCAAAAAAATCATTTTTTTGAGGGGAAGTGGGGAGGGAAACTGGGGAGTTTGCTTTATTTTGCCTCAGCAACTAAAAGGTAGAATAAGAAGGGAAAAGTCCATCATAGGAAGAACTGCAAGCTGATATATCTGATATTTCTGGGTTTTCCACTGTTACTGTTTGCCACAGATAAACACAAAAACATATTTACATGCAAAGCACGTAAATGAGGGAAGAAAGATAATGATGAAACCCACTTCTGTGACTGATATGAAAGAACTCTCCTCAGCTGTTTAATTCTAGAATAATTTCTGTATAGTTTAAAAAACAGTAAATTCCATGGGGTCAGAAGTGTCACTTCTGGAGTGCAGAAGGTCACGTCATTCAGTACAGCATCCTGGGAGAGCCTCTGAATTAAGTGCTTGGTCTTTTAGTACCTATAACTCATTAAAAACTATTTTGAAAGTCTCAAGTTTCAAAGCCACCACCAGCAGAACTTAGAAGTTTGGAGAGCACTTGGGAATGGCAGAGCCCTGGGAGCTGATGTTCCTTCTTTTGAAAAAATCACTTGATCATTGCCCATGGTTCCAAAAAAAAATTTGAAAAGAAAAAAGATTACAAAATTAAGCCTTAAAGAATATTTCTCCCAAAATATTATGAAAATTTTAAAAATAAACAAAAGCTTAATTGTGTGCCTTTAGCACTTGAATATGCATATTTAGAAGAAACCATCCAAAAGAGGCAAATAATTATATTTTTTAAGATATTCACACACACACACACACACAGAAGTTACTTGGCTTTTGGATTCATCCATACTACTGTCTGGAATGCATTTGGAAGTGAATTGAAGGCACAGGAAAAATGTAGAGTGTAACTGTCATCCTTAATGTCTTATAACACACAGTGGCCAGAGTGAAATATCTTTGAAGGCTGCGGTGGCTGACAAGACAATTTCAGAAGAGATAGGAAAATCAAAGGGTATTGACCGGTTTATACATTGTCATGGAGTAAATCAAACTTTGTTTTCTTGGTCTGCAAGGTCAAGATATTTGCATTATATTAAGCGTTCATTAACCCAGACAAGTATTAGCTGTTAGAGGCTGATTACAGCACCTTCCCAGCTGCACCCTATACCCAGTGCAAATCTGTAATGTGTAACCCATCTGCCAACACAGAAATCATGTATCTTACAGCCTGAGTGCTTGGAAGAACTGATAGTCCTTATGACATGTTTTTAATGAAATAACGCTGTGCTTGTCAGTGGAGCTGAAGAAGAATACTGAGCCATGTGGAACCATCCTGCAAAATACTGCACCCCAGAACTGGAGGTGGAGAGATGCAAAAGACAGGCAGCATAATTTGCTTATTTTTGGTCTTGTTGGAGCCAGTTGGTATGACCAGCACCAATTTTACACCCAAAGGAATTAAAAACATCGGGGTCTGAATAAGTTCAGTATCAAAATATTTTAAATGATTTCCCACAAATTTCACCTTGAAATGAAAGTGTTTGCTTCTTATTTTTTCTACAAAATCACAAACAGTTTTGATGTGCACTCCATTTCAAACCATGCCAAGAAACATGATGCACAACAAATATGAACAAGAGACAGGTTTACCCTTTGTCCCTTACGTTTCCAGAGGTCTCAATTTTATGTGCCGAACCTTCTCCTCTTTCAAAATCCTACCCCTAACTTTCAAAACGTCCAATTCCTTTCTATGTTGTGTTTTTGTGCTGGAGGAACAGAACTGCCTTTGGCAGGCATGTTTCAGAAGTACCTATGGGCTATTTCCAATCAAAAATTCAGCCAAACTCAATGCTTATAAGTGTTGAGTGTAAATAAAACCCTAATGACAACAGTGGTCTCTTAAAATATAGTAGCAATATTATGATTAATTGCAATTCAGAAGACAGAAGTGTTCAGTAAATATTTCTGCTGTATACTTCAGAGACAAAAAGATATATGTCTCAGGATTGATGAAACACTTCCCTGTATTAACTCAGGAAAATGTTAGCTAGCAGCTTTTGAAGTCTGGCATGTTAAAAATCAGATTCAAATACCTGAAGGGTTTTAAAAGAACCAGCCAAACATTTTTCTAGGCTGTCAGTGAGTTCTGTCACACTGACAAAGTCTCAGAAGACTGAAGAGGAGGTAGAGTTGTACCAATATGACAAGACGGGACTTCATAAAATTTCAAAGTAATTACAGAGTAAAGCATTGACAAAACACAAAAAAAAATAACTTCTAAAAAGTCCATCTTATGTACAGGCATAACTCCTATACACTCAAATCCAAAAACCAGGACCTTGTGTTTGTATTGGTCAGAAGTAGAGACTGATATTTGAATCAGAGTTCTGGTAAAAAATATTTGTTTACAAGAAAGTATCAAATTCTGCTTCTTGGTACACAGTGGAAGTGAACTAAAGCAATTACCTCTCACAACGTCAGAACTCTTCATTCATCCCGTCCCAAAGACTTTCCTTGGAAGAACACTGCTTGCATCTGCTCAGATTGCATAAAGTATTCCTTCACCATTTGCAAGCTCTTCCCCTGCTTCCTGGGTGAGATAGTCTGGCCACACAAACATACCCCTTTGTGTATTAACAATCTGCCAAACTTTCTTCACATGGCACATCTGGATTTCTAACTAGCTGCTTTTATTTAGGAGGAAAATACATTCAGCTGTGTCTCATAGCTACCATAAAATATAGGACGATAATTAACTCCAACTGTGTCTTCTAGGTGAACCCAATTTATACTATTATGTTTAACTAAAGAGGTAGTTCATGCATTGTGGTAAAAGTAATGTTTTCAGCACATTTTATATTAGTCTAACTGACCAATATTCCCATCCCTGCAATAAATAAATAAATAAACAAATTAATTAAGTAGCTTTCTAAGCAGTGAAGGAGCTTGTAAAAGTTTGAAATTACTTGGCTATGAGTATTTTAAAAGTAACGTATCATTAACTAACAGAGCCAAAAGACTGCAAGATTATTTAAATTGAACATGATGGGCACTGCCTGAGTACCATGGGCTCAGCTGATTCTTTCCAAAAGAAGTCAAGCTTGTGAAGCTCATCTGTTTTCTCTCATCCATTCATTTTGGATGACTTTGATCCTGCACCACAGAGAACATGGAAGTCTTGCCTTTGTTTTTTTTTTGCCTAAGAACTAGATTTTCTTGAACTAAAGAGTTCATTGCTTCCTGCAGTCATCATAGAAAAACATCTAACCTGACTGTGCTGAGACATTTACCTTTCTGTCCTATTCTGCCATCTGAATAGATTTGAAAATGGTCCATGAAAAAGATTAATTACCTCTTTACATCCTGTAAACTTTCTAAAACATTTAGCATCCAAAGTATTCATTAAAACAGGACGAAATTTCTCTGTGAGATCACCATCAAAGGCTAAAAATATGTTTTGACACTCACTCAGCCGAGAACAACACAGCCAAATCCTGAAAACCTACATTTGTCAGATCACTACACCGCTTACCAGTAATAGCAAAAATCCCATATCAAGTACAATGCAGATCCAGCACATATATATAGGAAACACTAAATGGAACACACTGAGTATGAGGACAATATGATCACACAGTATTTCACAGACTGATGGTTTTCTAATAGTTTTAAACGTATTTATTTTAAATCAGGTTAAATCATGCCCAGCTCCAACACCTTCTGAGGTAGGGCTCGAAGCAAAAAACAGGACTAAGGTATAGAGTTCACATAAGGATTTTCAAGCAGAGAAGGCAGCACACAAAAAGAAATATGGATGAAAAGAGCAAAGGAAAGTTCAAATATTGTGTCTTTGAAAGCATGAATAAGAGACAAAACCGTGCAATTTTGAAACCAATCTTACATTACAAAAAAAAAAAACCTCCAAAAGTTGTCTTTCCACTAAGCATTCGACATTTTGACCTTCCACGCATTAAGTTTTTTCAACTTGTGTTTGTTTTCCAAAAGCTGCCTTAAAAGCAATTTGCTTTTACTGTCCTGGAAAGCATAATTGAAAGAGCAATTCCTGCAACTTTCAGGTTCAGCCACAGCCTCCCTGACACTACAGATTGGGGTCCTCCTCTTTTAAGATGTTTCTTGTGTCTGCTCCATTGTAAAACCTATAAAGCCCGCCACCACTAAGTGCTGCAAAAACATAAAAAAACCCTTCTGTGTGTATCTTCAGCTGTCTCCAGAACTTTCCTTTGAATGAAAAGGTTGGTTATCTGCAAACATTTACTGAGAGGCTGAGTTCATACACACCTTAGAGAATGAAGGAAATGGAAAATAAAACCAAATTGCTAAGATTCCAGTTTTCCTCTTCTGACAGCAGCTCCCAGTGAGAAATAACCTTCATTGCCAGGTTAGAGCTGGAAAGTGGTGGCAGCAATGGGAAGAGGGATGCACTTAGAAGCTAATGGCAAGCAGGGCATCTGCATTATCTTTGAAGCCCTTTTACATCACTCTTGTCTAGTCACACAACTGAAAAAAAAAGGCACTGTGTGTGGCCTGTAGCCCAGACTGCAAACTTCTGATGAGATGAAAGAGAAAAACTCTGTGGCAAGTACAAACAGGGTTTCATGGTACCAACACTTGGGCAGCCTGTACCAGAGCTTCACCACCCTCTTTCAGTGCACCTCAGTGCAAGGGTGGGACAAGATCCTCTGGCCAAGCCCAAGAGCCCTGGTACACTCTGCCACTGTGCTTCCAGGTTATCAGTATCATTATCAGTATTATCCTGGTATTCTTCTATATGAGCATTTACTCCTACAGTGTTTGATTCATATGTCTCTATTCCACATTTATATGTTTGGAGTGTTAGTTATTCCAGTTTATCTCTTTACAAAACACAGCTCTCAGCTTAAAAGCCTCATTACGTTCTTTGGAGTGCTCACTACATAAAGAACAGAAATAAACAGGCACCACCCAAAGCTCTGGCTGCCATGCATCCTGTCAAAAACACATTAAACTTATTTAGTTCAATTGCTCTTATGTTTTTATTTACACATAAAAGCATAAACAGGTAAGAGCACTGCATGCCAAGGCTTCCTTCCCTAAAAACAAAAAAAAACATTTTTAAAAAGTAAATTCCTTCATACACATATTCAGTACTCACACTTTAAATACTGTATTAAACTTTTCTATTAAAAGGTGAGAACAGAGAGAAAATAACTCAACTAGACAGTACTGACACACTGGAAAAGAAACTTGTCACAGCAAGGCAATTTTAGATGTCAAAGTAGTACCAGAAAATAAAAAAATGGGTTGGGAGAAAACAGCAGTCTGTAAGGCCATCTTTTGGAAGCAACTGAAACACAAACCATGCTGAACTCAATGTTTCAATGAACCTGTGTGAAATAGAGTCTGACAGCTTTCTGGTTTTAGTGCAATTATAAACAAGCACATTCCTGTATGCTCCTTGTCTAAACAATGATAGTACAACAACTGCAAAAGCAACAACTGAATATCCTCGGACATGCACACACAGTGGGTGTTAAAATACAGAAAAAAAAAATTCATATGACGGGAGCATATCACCAAATATTTTAGATATCCAAACCCACATGCAGATGGAAAAATGCAGAAGCAATCACCATTAGATGGCAAGATCTGCTTTAAAACCAGCCCTCAGCTTCTGGCTATTAACCTACAGGTAAAGAAAACAAGCATACAGTAACAATCCTCAGTCAAAGTTGGGTTCTTTACATAGATGCTAGAATTTTCAGATGTTTTTTCCTCTACATCAAGTTATCTTGCTGGTATTGTACGTCTGGCTGTGAAGGGACACCATTTCTTTTAATTAGTTTTCTTTCAGACAGTGGCATTTTAAAGAGAAACACAACTTACTGGTGCATTATTGAACTTCTCAGCTGACAGGAAATCTTGTCTGAACTCGGACAACTTGATGCTATAAGAATCTGTCAAAAAAAAATCAAGTGTTAAAGACAGTCAAAATACATCAAGGAAAGATCCATGAGTCATTGACTGATGTTGCTCTACAAATAGGGACTGTTATCTAGGAGCAAGATATGCATGCAGCACAGCCTCTGCCCATCAGAACTAAACCAAAGTTCAAAAAAGTTGCCTGTTGCACTGACATATTTCCTTCACACTGTTCTGACAGGAGGTCAAGAGCAGTCAACCTGATCCGAAAGGGTCCGGCAAGTGATACTTTCCTTTAGCGAACACTTAACTTATGCAGCAGAGAGCAAAAGTCATCAAAGCACATCTTACTGCCATTTGCAGTGAGATCAACAGGCAATGTGAGACTGATCTGAATACAGAACCCCACCAGGCTGAGTGCCACTTGTTCACAGGCTAAACAGATGAAAATGACCACGTTTTTATAAAAGGCAGTAGTCAGACTTTCAGCAACACCAACATCTCTAGTACCATTTTTTTCTGAGTGTATTATTTTTAATGACTTGGAGATGAATCATAAAAAGTGGCACACTGCGTCAGGGGAGTGCTCTTTAGGTCATTCAAGAACGATCAGTAAGTGGCACTGCCCATTATGAGAAAGCACTGTTAGAAAGACTGAAATGATGATGATAAATATAAAAAAGTCATAAAAAAATCATAGAACAAAATAGAAAACAACAGTTCTGCAATCATAAATAAACCTCTAGTTAAGACTTTTGCTCTTTCTTTAGGGTTTGGAAACTCAAGGAGATTTTTTGGCCTGCTGTCGGGTAGACAGTAATGCTACACAGAGGAACAGGTCTTTATTTTCTTCCTAACAACCTACACCCTTCCCTCCAAAAGCAACTACTATAAAGTATAAGCAGTGACCTCTGATGGCTTGTTTAGACTTGTTTATTCTAGCTGAGCATCAGATCCCAAGTAATAGAAATATCTTAAGTTCCCTTTGAATGCGCAGTGACTGAGAAACTCTCACAAATTTGAATGAATAGCTAGTATTAGATATAGTGAGGTACTTGAAAAGTATTGGGATAAGCCTTTTTGGTTGTGGGGTTTTTTTGTGGTTTTGTTTGTTTGTTTTGTTTTGTTTTTGTGGGGTCAGGTCATGTGCTTGATTCTTGCATTTGTTTGCTTTACGATTTCAAGATTCAGACTGGAGTGTCTCTATGCACAATTTTGTGTCAAAGTGACCCAAAAACACATGTGTCTACCCTGCAGTACAGAGAAGAAACAAAATTTCCAAACCCATTACTTAGAAAATAAATAATTTCTAATAGTTATACAGCTAAAATTAATCCGTTACTCCTGTCATTTCCTGTTTGCTCTCCATCAATGTGAAGAGAGCTGCATTCTGAGAATGAACAAAGTTTCCTCGTTCTTCTCCTTAAAACTTACTGTTGACAACTGGGAGACTGCTGATACGCTGAGAGCAGACAGCATGGTCTCAGTTATCTTGTGCTTCCTTGTTGGTACCTACCTAGTGCCTCATACACTTGCTTAGACTGTTAGAAACTTTGGCAGCAGCTATCTGCTCTTCTTCTTTAACATTTGACATCATCCTAATTCCTGCCCAAACATTCAAACTGCATTTTTAAGGAGAGGCATAAGCCAAATGAGGGACTACTGGGAAGAACTACTGTTCCTACAGCCTTCAGTCTCCCCCTTCCAAAGACACGCTTCCAGTCTTTAATTTACAATAGTTTTAGTATTAGATTACTCCATGAGCCAAAAACATCTGATGACCTGTGATCAAGGGTAGAAAGGAAGAGTTAACAGTTTTCCTGCCATATAAGATGTTCATGTTTCTCTTAGAGAGAAAAACTCACCTGGATCACACACAGCCTGTAATTCACTTCTGTCTTTTGTCTCACATTACCTAATTACAAATTCTAGAGGTAGGTCACACCTCTTTCTATAACTTGCATGGAAAGTTTTACTCTCCTGAATCATTACTATCTAAAAACATGACAAGTACACCCTTTGCCACACAGCACGGTCTTAACCATATAAAATAACAACTTATTCAGTTGTCAGGATGCACAATTCACTGTATGAAGATCTTCAGCAGCCTGGGACCAGTACTGGTATTTTTCCCTTGCTCCAGTTCCCAGATTGTGAAGCCAAACTGATTTGCTTAAGCCTTGCTTTAAATTATTTCCAAACCAACAGCTGCACGTCAACATTTAATGGCTTATTTAATGATCACACCACCTACTAAGAATGTTTTAGGGGACTTTTGTAAGTCAGATATACATTGACAGACACTTGATAGCAGCAAGGTTTGTGTACCCCTGCAGAACAACATCATATCAGAGTTTCTAGCTCATCAGCATTCCCAAACTCCCTGGTCAACATCCCCTAATTCACTGGTCATTTTATGCAAAAATAAACAGTAAATATTTCTTCACTGTAAATGAAGAGCATAATGAAAACTATTCCCATTGCAATTATGTTGAAATTTGGACTGGATTTGATATGCTGGTACATTAAACATGGTAACTAATGAAATTAGTACGAACAAATGTCAGGTTAGGACAGCAATAAAAATAGCTAGAATTAATATCTTGAAAATTATTAGTAGAAGAATAAGTAATACAAATGCATGCTATTATTAACCAGTTTTTTAATGAAACTGTCAATACTATTTAGGGATTTTGTTCCAATAATAATATTTCACAAAAATTGGAAAGCAAAAATTGACCAGGATGTCAGTTTTCTAATTTATGACTGTTTATCTGAATAAATATGGTTTTTAATTGTATCCTACTAATGAGAACAAAAACTTCCAAGAATATGGGTAATTTTTACAACTGAAAGCAGAACTTTTGTGAATTTGCTGAAAGCTACCTGTGATTAATTTAGTGCATAAACTTAGGGGGAAATACAGACAGCTAGAAAAACATGAATTGTTTTGTAAGTATATAAAGCAAACCATTAATATACAGAAACAGTGAAAGTTTCCTGGTGTGTTAGATTCAGGCATTCACCAAAGAAAAAGGTGAAGCCTACAAATACTTGAACATAATCAAGTAAAGAAGGAAACAACCATTCGAATTTGATATTTACAACTTCTCAGACATGTCACTTCCTAACAGAAGAATATTTTAAAAGTCCTGGTTTCAAAAAGTCCAAAATATGCCTACTCCAGAAAACTACTGTAACCACAGAAATTGAGCCCTTCTATGCAATGTTTCATCCTCAACATTACACTTTATACAGGGAAGAAAAGTATCAGCAGTGAAAACGTATTTCATCTGCAATAGCTTTTCTTCCAAACAACAGATTTGGTAATAAATCCATAGCTATGGTAAGAGATTTTCCAGTGGGAGTTATTTTAATATTTTCACCATTTTAGGGAGAGTGAGGTTATCATTCTAAGTTGAAACATCTTTCAGTTCTTACACTCAACTGTCCTTATCATGAGGACATTTGAACACTGATTTAAAATGCTTGTTTTGCCAGTAGTGAAATCAGGAAGATAGTTTATAATTTTCCTTTGAACTCTTGATTAAAATACATACATAAATAGATATCTATTTGTATATGTGAGCATTTGAAGGTTTTGATCTACACTCTTGACACTTTGATCCCACTTTACTTTGAAGAAAATTTTTATAAGACATTTCTAGCATATGCTCCACTACCATAATTTGCATAGGAGATCCAGAACTACTAGCAAAATTTATTTTACTACAAAGGGAAACAATTCTTTTAAATTGACTCACACTTTCACACAAAATGATAGCAATAGGATGTTGTAGAGTCCGTTAGGCTGCATAGAATTTTTAATATTATAGAATTTATTGCATCTTACAATTCATTGTTTTACAAAATTCTTTTAAGAGGTGAGCCAAGAGGCAATGGTGATACAGGAGCAAATAGTTTAAGTCTTCCCCACAACCATCTTAATAGTGAGTCCCTTTTCAGGTACCAAACATACAAAACCATGTATCAATTTAGATTTTCCGCAGTGCCCAACTCGAAATGAAAAATTACTCACATATTTGCGTTTACTATTTCAAAAGTTGCAGTGTTCAATAAGCTTCATCCCTAAGAACTGCAACGACTGTTTCCGAAAAGCCAACAAGCAAACACGGCCTCCAGCCACTGCCTCAAGCTTTCAAAAATGTGATGTACACATTAAATAGCTGCTTTGTGATTTAATTGACTTTGCTTGCCACTGTTGTACACTGTGTTTAGTCCTAAAGCTAGATTTGGTATGTGATCAGCATGAAGTTATTACAGGCCTGTGTTCATGAAAACAGTTCTTCTGCGCAAAAAGTGCTGGTGAGTTACCATCCTTTGCCTTTACTCCTTTATTCTATATCATGAGAACAAGTGCATAACAAGAAGGAAAAAAATATAAATACCTTGCAATTGTATGAAAATATAAAACTGAATTCAGACCACTGAGATCTGATCTCCAATCGCCCGGAGGACAGGCCCCTGTTGGAGGTGTGGGGTGAGGGAAAACGGGCTTGCAAAGTGTAATGGTTTTGAGCCTAGGCCTTCCTCGGTGCCCAGGTTGTGACCAAGGAACCAAGGCCATGTTCCCAGTATTCCATGGGAGTTTTACGTAAGCGAGAGTATAAATAAGAAGAGAGGGGAAGCTCTCGCTCTCTTTCTTCCAGCGGACCGAAGGCGAAGGTGGTTTTGCTGTCGCCCTGCCCGTGTGAGGGAGTGAGGTCTAGTGCGCCTACTCAGCCTTGAGGGGCAGAGAGTGCCGGCGGCTGTGTGGTGCGGTTCGCTGTTTCTTTTGACAGAAGTGTTTGCTTTGTATCCCTTTTTATCCCTTTTTCCCTTTCCTTTTCCCTTTTTGGGGGGTCCCTGTGGGTGTAATAGTGTATACAATTCTCTCTCTATATATAAATGTTTCACTTGTATTCAGTCTGGTTTGGGTTCTTTTGATTTCTTTTTCGTGATCTTTTCGGTCAGCTGGGAGAGAGGGAGGGGGAAGGTTTTGCCCCTGGGGTCCAAGCACTTGGCTGGGAGCCAAGTCCAACCTGGGACACAAAGACAAGCAAGAAAAGAGTTTACATAAGAGTCAACTCGACCTCAAGGCTTCCAAGACTATGCTGCATAGAAACTCTATAACACTCTCCCTGCCGTGTGCTGAGCCTTTACTATGTGTTCCTGATGCTTAGCCTCAATTAGAGACAAACACTAATTAATTAAATACTTTATTGAAAGTTTCCCTTTTGTAAGACTGTTTTCCTCAGATTTTGCACAAAGGCTTTGCAAGGAAAAAACTATATTCTTCATTTGATATTTTATAATAATATATTCACTTATAACTATTTCTTCATTTTTTAGATCCCTATTTCTCCTCCATTTTCCTCCAGCTAAAAAAATTTCCTAATTTATACATACACACATAAGCTATTTAATTCAGAGATGGAATCTTTTTTATTCTTCCCAAAAATTCTTCTCTGTATTACCCCCTGCCTGCTGACAACAGCATCAGATCCTTTATGGCCACCTAGAACCACAAGGCAGTTGCGACTCAGTAACTCCACAGCTTCCTGAGTATAGATCAGCTCAATGTACTTCATTTCAGACCACCACACACTATGAAACATGTAATTGGTTATGCCTTTTGCATTATTTCCAATCTGTCTCAGATTTGCTCTGTAAACAAATCCATTTGCCACTTCAATTGTTTAGCTCTCAGTCAATGTACGGGGCTGAGAGGGCAGAGAAACATAACAATAAATGGTGTCGTGTCCAGATTTTATCACAAGGAGCCGAACTAAATAACTTATAAGCCCAGTCAGTTCTACTGAGTTATGAGCCAGCTCTTTCTTCAGAGTAAATTAAAATTCTTATTGTGTGCAAAAAGCCCAGTGAACACATTTTATTACTGTTGCAGGGAAGGGCAGAAATAATGGAGGTAGAGCTAAGGTAAATACAGAACTCAATGCCTCTCCAGTGGATGGTTTGCTAAACCTTGTAATTTTATGCACTGGTATTCAAATGTTGCATTTTCTGCCTGTGTATTCAGAAGGCTCAGTAGAAAAACATTACTTGCTGAGACATGGCAAAATAAGAGCTCTGTGATGACAGAAGAAGCTCCTGTAAACAAGGAATACGTTCTAGGAGCAATGACAATTTTTCTGCTACATTTTCCAATAAACAATCTCACCCCAATTCAGGAACAATGGGTATTTTAGTGAGCATTTGGGAAAACAGCAGAGAGCATAAGGTAATAGGAACTACGTAAATGGGAAAATTATAAAGTTTAGATAAAATGGAAGAGGGCATTTACTCTGTGGTAGAAATTCATAGTTTTAGAAATATACACTCAACCATAATAACATATATGCACAATGAACAGACACCACACACTTGAAATAATTACCAGAGAGCAAGGACAAAGTCCCTAAATAGGATAAGCATACATAGGGAGGAACATCTGTTGGATGTGATATGACTTTGAACTGGTGCAAAAGGTGACTGCATTATTCTGAAGTTATAGGAAGGCAACAGTCTAAAATTCATCCCCCTAGTGGCAAAATTCTCAGTTATTTCAGCAAGTCTGAACAAGAAGACAACTCTAGCAATAATTAAAATACATTGACTCAGAGATACAGAGACAGAAGAGGCCTAATTACTTGCCCACTAAAAAATCTGACCTCTGAACAGAAAGGCACCTATTCCAACATACTTATTTTTTTCTGCAATGACTAGATGAACCTACAGCCATCCCATACACAAATAACAAAATATCTGTAAGTTACTAGTTAATAAATGTGAAAGTGAAAAACAGAATTGCTGGTTTTAATCCACAAAGGAGCAAGACTAATAATAGTCTCACAAGTTGAATATTCAACACAGTAAGATCTTGGAAGTGACTGGACAGGATTTTGGCTCAGTTTTTGGGAAATGATAGTGGTGTAATTAATGGGACTCAAATCCATAAAGATCATGATGTCAATTCAAACTGAGTAGCAGAAAACAAGTATCTGTAGATGCCTTTAAAAATAACTAAACTGATCCAGAGGAATGCATATTAACTAAAAATACCCAAGCAACATGAGAAATTAATCTCCATTATGCAACTGCAGAGCACACTTTAAAAAGTTTCTTGCAGGTGGAATAAATAAAAAAATTAATAAAACTTGTATATGGAATAAAACCCAAGCAAGCTTCAGCAGGAAAGAACATTACAGTTCCCATCTTATAGAAAATGTTAGCATTTAAGAAATTGAAAGCAGATCTGGAAGAAGTACAGAGAAGGTAATTATAATGTTCAAAGCGTTGGAGCAGCTTCCTTAAGAGGGTGAAAGCTGGAGAAAGGTCCCAAGGGAGAGAGAAAAATTTACAAAATCATGCAAAAAGTATACAGAACTACATTTCCCCAGCTCTTTGCATCAGCACAACTAGGAGGCACTCGGTGAAACTAAAAGGTAATTAATTTTAAAAAGATAGAATCAAGTATTTCTTCTCTCAATGGATATTAAGGTTCTGGCATTCATTGTCATTGGAGATTGTGGATGAAGACACTATCAGACAGTTCAGATAAATTCATAGACACCAAAACTTGGATCATGACTCAAAGGACTAGAAAGAATACTTAAAAATGAATACTTAAAAAGCAGTTCCAAGCACTGAGGAACAAAGCTGCTTTCAATGCCGCAGTAATCTAGGAATACAAAAACCACTCTCTGTCAATTGTTTTGGTCACTGCTGTTAGGCTTTGAAATTCTTCATGCACCTGCCCATGAAGAGCCATTTCCTCACTCATACACATTTATGTTAACCATGCCTACATTAATCACTTCAGGCTTTCCTAAGAGCTGGACTAAAGGAAGCTGAGATATCCCTTCAAAAATCTCAGATGCAGCATCCACAGGAAAAAGAAAAAATTATCACAATAAGGAAAGATGTCAATTCAATCAGTTTCTTTTCAGGCCTTGCTCAGAAAAATTCACTCCTGAGTAGCAAGTCAACTCCACAGGAAATGCTAAGCAATAAGCAGAAATTACACTCTCTCATAAGACACTTTTCTGTTCTCAGGTGGCCCATTAGTCATTCCTCCCAAGTAAAGATTTCATATTTAACTACTTTGAAAAGATCAAAGCAGGAATTTCTTCATCGCATTGCTTTTATCTTGATAGCATTTTGTGTACTCTAGCACCACAAATTCAGGCCTGGCCTAAAATGGTTTATTTCCTGTCCCCAATTTCCAACTGACATCAGTTTTTTTTCCTTATAGGCACACTAAGAAAAAGGGATCAAAAATATCCCAAAGAGCTATTCTTCAAACACTACTCAGCTATTCCTACCATATGTTGCATTATCAGTAAAAGAGGCCAGCAATAACTGTTATTTCTAAAGGAGAGTCAAACAAGCTCTGTTTATAGAACACCCAGCAGGAAGATGACTTTACTAATAGGTTACAAATTGCCACTCTGATTGGAGCCAGCTGCCTAGTGAAAAACTGGAATCATGCATTGGTGTTTTTGAGCGCTTGCTTGAAAAAAGTTGGCTAGGTGCAGCACTTATTAATGCTGCATTCAAGATGAAGTGATAGCTACCATCTTAAAAGAGCTCTAAATTCATCTCTGCCATCAAATCACATAAATCAGGGTGGTTTTTTTCTTAATTTCTTTTGGTTTAATTAGGACAGTGAGAACTGTCCAGAATAAGCAGGTATGCCAGCCTACCATTTGTCATGGCAGTCTTCAGAAAGACTCAGTCAGCTCTTGAATTTATTCTATTTTATTTTGATTGCCTTATACCAAATTTTCAGTGACAGAAACATGGACATGTTCTGAGCTCTCCCACCTTGATATTCATACAGCCTGATAAGGGGATCCAGCGTGGGGGGAAGGAAAGCAGAGCAGAAAGGGCGCCAAGCTACCGAGTAGAAAGTTCTAGCTTCAGCAGACTTAAATCTGAGGACCAAACCAAGGGTATCATTAAGGTTCCAGTGAAGAGCATGAGTTAAAGCCACAGGCCTAGAGATGAATGAATGCAGTCCCTTAATCAAAGCAAAACATCGTTTCTTCTGAAAGCATTTTCTTTTAAATAACATGATATGTAGACATATGTCAGTGACATTACAGCCTTAAATCAAAATGAAAGGATTAGACAGCCTGAAGAAGCTACTCTGGTTTACTGACTGGTGAGGGTCAAAGGGGTTACAGATACACTGATGGCTTTCCACACATATGGCTTGTGTTTGCCAGAAGACGACAACTCCTGGCAAACCGCTCACTTTTAATAAGCTTCATTTAAGAAAACAACTGTTCTCAAAAAATGTGGCCAAAAATAGCTTGTCTGCTCACATTATTATTTTAGCATTCACAAGTCAATCACATGAACTTACAGTTTTGCAGAAAGAAAATTTCTCTCGAGTAAGAAAAGACAAGTGACAGTGTTCTGGATCTGTGGGCCAGATCCTGAGCCCTTGCACATCTAAATACCCACATGCAGCCCACAGACTTTTTAATCTTTACTTACTCTAAGATTCTCAGGATAAAAGGAGCACAATTTTGGAGTAGCAGCAGCCCATATCCTCATCTCTTCTCACCTTTGTTGTTACCACCTCAATATCACCACTTTAATGAAACAACTCTTTCCAACATTAGTAGAGGCCTGGAGTTTGAGGACATTTATTTTTTGCCTTTTATAGGAAAAAAAAAAAAAAAAAAGAAAAGCTGAACACAGGAAAACTAAGTCTGGAGTAAGGTTAACTGGCCTAATACAGGTAAGCCAACATGAAAGGTCCCACAAGAGGCCAAACAGCTTTACAAGAGCGTAGAAGCAAGGAAACCATCTCCTATCAGAAACAGCTTTTTGCTGGAGGTATATAAAGGATGATGGTGTCAGTGATGTGAAGTGCGAGACCGTTCAAGCTGTTGATTCAACTCATTCCTCACAAACACTTGAACATGCCGCAAGTCTATTGTCCACGTTTTCTTATACTCACATTAATAATGCTATTGGATGAGAGGCTGGACACAACTCATGTTCACTCACAGCCCAGAAGCCAACCATGCCCTGGGCTGTACTGTCCTAATTAGAGTAACTGGGACCAGTTCATCACTGTGTGGGTGTAACACAAACTGAATGTTCTACACCCTCTATGTCATTTCCCAGAAACTATTAACAACATACCATTTGCAGCAGCTGCCCAGAGCACGCCTGACTCCTCAGGCTAAAAGCTGGGTATTGAGGCCTGTGAGATAGGAAGATGTTCCTGTCCTCACACCCAGGACTCACAATCACCCATTGGGGAACTCCCAGATGCATTACCCAGCTACACACCCTGTTCACTTTCTGCACTGGTAAAAAAACACCAAGTTGATTTTTTTAAGGCAAGCTAAGCCTTTCTGCATGAGCAATAGTCACAGTAGGACTGCAATGAAAATATACTCCAAGAAACTGTACCTGCAAATATGTCCCCTCAGAAGAAAACAGGCAATTCATTCCTTAAACCAAAATGGATCCCTGAGGATCTGTGCAGAGGTCAGGGAGTTTTCTCTAATGCCCTCCACAGCACAATAACATCAATGGGGAAAGAGCAAGTTCTCAACAGCTTCCACAGTATCAGAAGAATTTGTGTGACAGAGAAACTTCACAGTAGTGGCACCCAACCTCCTTTACAAGGGGAATTTTTTGGTATGGGTAAAAAAGGTTCTACTTAATTCCCAGAAAGAAGAAGTCTGCATTGAAACACTTTGGAGGACATAAACAACGGTGACATCTTATCAGAAAGAAAATATTTTTTTGTACTACAGGCAATGGCTATACATTGTAAAAAAAACCCCATCTATATTCACTGTAGTGATTGTTCTCTGTGTTGCTGAAGCCAGATACTTCATACAGTTGCCACCACACAAAAATAATTCCATACTATTTCCTGCATTCAAAAAATGCATGTAATAAAACTGAAAAATATCATCTCAGTGCAGTACAATACAAAAGTAGCTACAAAGAAAAAAATCATGCATTCTTCTGCCTCCTGGGTTGTTAACACTGCTTTTAATTTCATCTCTGTCTTCTCATATTATCATCTGCAGAAGCTCACAGCCAAGAGTTTGCCCTGGTAATAGCTGACTGTTCTCTTTGATATCTCTCCTTGCTCTCTATGGACAGACCAATATTCATTGTGATTAGCATGGGACAGCCCTGTCTATCCAAATTAGTCATGAGTACTTAGCAGTTCACTCCACGCATCATCACTAATTGCTGGAAAAGAAAATTCCTGCCTTTCTTTTTTTAAACAAAAAAAAAAGAGCCATAATTTTCTCTCCACAGGGAAGACAACAATACTTCACCACAGTTGGTGAGAATTTCTTTCCAGCTGTAATTCCAGGAAATAACTTATTTGTAATTTTTTTTATTCTTTCCTTGGGATTTAATGTTCCATGAACTTGTACTAAAATGTAACTTTCTAAACAAGACTCGGAAAGGTAGCTTATATTATTCCAATCCTTTAGCTGCATGATCATGCATTCCTAGAAGATAATCCTAAGGAAAATGTAGCAGCAAGTCCTCCTAACATAGGATGAAGTGTGGGTGAAAGTATGCATTATTAATCCTACAAAGTTATGAAGATACTATTTCTATTCCCAGTTTAACTCCCATTCTTAAAAGAATAAAATCAAACCACCATACATTTAAACAGAACACAGCTTTATCTTCCCCCATATTTGGACCATCTCTCTGTGAGAAATTTAGTGTTGCTCAAAAGTTACATTTATAAAATTATTTTTTGGAAGAGACCCTTTTAAAACAAGTTGGGGGGTTGGGTTTATTTTGTTGATTTTTCTTTTGTTGGGTTTTAAATTATCTATTCTTGAAATGTGTCCATGATTTTGTTTCGGATGGTGACTGACATGCTTAAGGGAAAACATGGCCTAAGTAAACTAATACTGAGCTGATACCAAGAGTGTTTTAAAATACTCTGTGCAATCATTGCATAAATCATATACATACCATAAACACCTACCTACCTACATAACATTGATTAATTATGTTGTCTCAGAGAATAATTGTTTCCATCAGATTTTTTTCCTGCAATAAAAGAAAATTTGTGTAAGATTGATTTATAAAATTTTATCTGCCAGAAAATTCCTGTTGACTGATACAATCTCCTCCACCAAGAGCGACTCTTCTTTTACAGGACATTAATGAAATGACATTGCTCAACTGAAGGAAATGTAAATGTAATAAAATACAGCAAGGGGACAAATTTTTTTACAAAGTCATTGTAGAACCATCAAGGATTTTACAGATACTAAGTCTGACACAGTCCTCTAGGCAAGGAAACAGCAAGTTTAATACTAGTTTCACACACATGGCTTCCAACTCCCCTTCCTTTGCAACAACTGCCAAACACCATGACTACGCCAGCTCAAGACAGAAACTCCAGTTCAAGCTAAGGCTCTCTTTTGGTGTTAGTTTTGGCATGGAAATAAACTGATCACAGAGCTGACATATCCAATAAATTCTTCCAGTCATCAATTGCTCTCTCTATATCAGCAAATAATACAGTCCGGACAAGTGTCTAAGAAAATAGATTTATGCACAAAATAATATCAGTCAAGGAAGCTTTTGTATTGGATAAGAACATGAGTTAGTATGTTAGTGAGGAGTTAGTAAGACACTTTCTGTTGAGGCTTTTTTTAACTGAGCTATTTGTTGAACCTCTAGATGACACAGCAGAGAAGGGACACTTCTGAAAATGCCTCAGTCAATCAGTATGTATGAATATCTAAAGAGAACATGAAGGAAGATTTGTGTTTCCTATTTAAAGTTTTGACCTGGAGTCACCATTTCACATTCACCATAAACTACTTTGATTACTAATGTTGAATTCCACATAGGAGACACAAGGCACGCAAGTAGAATATTTAGGATCTTTCTGCTGCTCTTCTGCAAATATGATAATGAAATCAACCTACTAATTAACTAACTGGTAAACTGTTTCTGTGCAGCCATTTTTGTGCTCTACTCTAGCACCTACATATTACATTACTTTTCTGGTATTATTACTTTTCTCCTCGTTTTTCTAGGAGACAGATTGTAAATTTTACTTCATATTGCAAAACCTTCATGGCAGGATCTACATGAACAATACTGTTATTGATAATACATGTTGCCTAAGAAAATAATTTATAAAGCAGCTGGAAAACCTTACCAGAAATTCAAGGTATTGATTTTTTTGCAACTTCATCCATATTGATTATGATAACATTGTCCTGTGCTCTTGCAGAAATCTTTATATTGTTTACACTACATCGGTGCATGGCTACCACAAACTGCAAAAGGATGCCAAAGTCCACAGACCAGTTTGAAGAATCTGGGCTTTAGATTTATTAACTGAAAGATGATGGGGTTTTTCTATTTTTTTTTTTTTCTAATCAGTGCCTGCAGCTCCTTAAAAACAGACTTTTTCCCATAAAATTGTCTTAAATGTCAATTAGAGATGTAAGAATTAAAATATGGTTTGTCTTTCATTCTGAAACATCTATTCATCTGAAAAGGCTTAATTAAGGACATATTTTCAAGCTTTTTTTTTTTTTGTGACTATGCTTTAAGTTCTATTTTAAGCCATTTTAATTGTAGGAGTTCTGATTATCAGCATGCAAAATTCAGTACACTGAGGACTAAGAATATCTGAAAATAGAAGTCAGTAAATGGAGGTCACTTCTGTATTGTTAACTGTAAGCTCAGACTCTACTTCTTACAGGGGAAAGAGCTGGAGCATATGTGAGACTTATGCACACTCCTACTCATCTGTCACCAACCATCAGGGTCTAGTAAAAAATAAATAACAGATTCAGTCTTCAACCACTTGATGATGACACCCTTCACAGGGCTTAGGATCCACTAATGAACACAGAAACCCACACAAAAGTGTCATGTGAATGGTCCAGGTGATTTTTTAATCCTAATTATTCCTCCATTTAAGAAGCTCAGTAAGAACAAATGGAGATCCAGGACTGATACCACATGATTTTATCCCTGTTTAATCTGCAGAAATTAAGATGTACCTTGACTGCTGAACACACAGGTAATCAAACGCCCAGTGCACCTGTGCTGAGATTATTCCTAGCTCCAAAGCACAGTTCTTAAGCTATTGTTTCAGATGTAGGTCTACTTCAAACAAACATTTGTTTCCTCTGTGATTGTTTCACTAGCCAGAGTGAAACTTTTGTGGGTTTGGAGCTATAGGGTCAGCAGTTGAGCCCCAGGGATCTCTTGGTTGGGAATAGCTAAGGGAACGCTTCAGGAAAAAACAAACTTCTTTCCTCACCACATCTTCTCTTTCTGCATCTGAGGGAAGAAGGTCATCTCCTTCCTCTTGCCTCCACCCAGAACATACATTTATTATATTCAAGACTTCTGAACAGGGAGTATCGTTCTCATGTTTATCTCACCAGTTGACTCTTGTACTGGAAGGAACTGCTCTTTCTGACAGCTCTGGAATCTAAAGGGGATTTTCTTTTTTGATGTAATAAGACTGGCAAAATGCTATCTAGCATCCAAAATCTTACCTGGGATTAAGATTCTAATTCTTGTACAGTAGGAGAGCTCCAGTAACACTGATACGTTTGAAAGAGTCAAACAGAAATCCTTGTAAGTCAATAAATTGCCTGGTCACAGCCTGAAGAAGAAAGGAATATATCCTGCACAGCTAGTAATTCTTTGTGTCTGTTCTCCTGATTTTGGAGTTTCTAATCAAGACCCCTTGGTAGACCTGCAGGTATAGATGGAGTTTTAGCCTTCACACCTGCCCAAAACTTCTAATAAATCAAGAGAACATCCCTGATGCAATACTGCCAGGTAATTTGGAAAATATATTGAAGTAAAATAAAAAGCTGTAAACGAAGTTACAGCTTTCCTATGTAGTTCTCACTACCTATATCACAGCTGATATAGACTGATAAAGATGAAAACCGCCAGTGACAAAAAAGACACTCCATATTTTTATAGTTGGCTACAGTGTCCCAGAAGCAAAACCAGATTTTTTCCATATGTGATTTAAGACCTTTTCACATAAATTGAGTGATACTGAATTGAATTTAAATAAATACATAAAAAAAATATTCACAATTGACTTCAGTTTCTCTTAGAGACATTTCATCATTTATCTGCCCCATTATAAAATCCCAAGGGAGACATGATGCTCTAGTTTTTCACAAGGAAAACTAAAGAAGGTCACAGATATGGAGGAATGAGAGCTGGACGGAGTGAAATATATGGCTATCACAGACTAAGTAACTAATGGAAGAAACTACTGACTCTTACCCATGATGTGATTTTTGCACTGCTGGCATATGTCACTTATCTTCCTATAGAAGAGGAAATAAAATTCTTCCTAATAATGAAGACAGTCTAAAATTCACTTGGAGTGAGGCACCGTATAGCAATTTACACTGCTTGCAATAGTTTTAAATATCTTTCTCTGGGTTAGGCTTTCATAACACACAGCAAATTCACATTCACTCAGAAGTGAATGTGTGACTTGAACCAAGTCTGATTTTAGTGCATTCATTTCTGAGACAAATGACCCAATTGAGTCTAATGGCTCTGTGAAGCTGCCTAGAGTAAAACATATGAGTAAGTGATTGCATGATTGAGGCCCGACACATTACGAATCATACTGCTGCTACCCAGTAATAGCATCATTAATGCAGCCATTTATTGGTTTATTTTTACTTAGAACAGGAGAAAATGCATTGCCCTTCTGAGACCGTGAGAAATCAATACATTTTCAGCTTTTAATAGCATGATCTAAACCAGTTGCTACAGTCTGCAGTGAAAGCTGTTATGGGTATATGATGACATTCGTTCTCACAACAATATTGTTTGCATTTTAATGGACACAAGCAGTGTAGCCATAATTAAACTCATGCTACTCTGGCTAAAATGAAAATTATGTACGTTAAGAAGTCCGAAAGTTCATTTAACATCCTTTTTTTTTTTTTCTTTATAAAGAAAAAAAATAGAGTCACCAAAAATCTGCATGAAATGTTGTACAAACACCAAATCGTAGCAGTACCAAAATTTGCATTAACAGGGCTGCATTAACTACACAGGCTGTATAAATGCCAAATATCACATTCCGTAGATGCTTATTGGACCTGTTGACTCTCTATTTTGAGAAGATCCACTGTCACATATTAACGTTTTTACATTTGCAAGTATGTTGCAAATGGGGAACAGCAGGATAGAACCTTGAGTTTGACATCAAGTCCAAAGTTCCCTGACCAAATCAGTGAGAACAAGACCTCCCTCGGAAAAGGGACTTCATTAGGGAGCTTCAAAGTGGAAGAAGCACCACTGGCTCAGTAGGAGGAACTCTCGCAGAAGCATTTGACTTCCAGGAAGGAGGGCAGCATGCCCTAAAGATGGGGATAACTAAGGACAACACACATCAACATTCCTGGTCACCAATGCTGAAAGCTTTTAGAAGTAATTTACTTTTAATTTTATTTGAAAGTCTCTCTGTTCATTATTATTCTCACAAGAGTTGGGTGGAAATCAAAGGCACATCATGGGTTAATCCTCTAAGTTCATGTGTGAAGTTTGGCTTTGGGGGTGTTCAGTTTTAAAAGCTGAAAACTCATAAATGCATCAGTAGTGACTGGGTTTATCTAGTTTATAAAAATAATTCATTTGCAATAGGTATTATTAAAAATAAATAGCTTGAAGAGTAACCATTATCTCACTGAGTACAATATAACAGCCTTCTTATAGCAAGCCAAATATGAGAACAAGAAGTCCTGAGGAATGTCTGGATGACTTGGTATTGTTTTCTCAAAGCCATAATTTACTGCCCAGGGTAGAGCTAAGCTCTTGAGTTCGCAGTTTAACATGCAGGGATGTGAAAAGCTGGTAACTTGAAACTCCAAGGTCTGTGTGTCTGTTATGTCTGTTTGGGACAGGCCGGTCTGTGAGAGTGCTTGATGTGTGACTTCCAGCTGTGTTCTGCCTTGATTTGCTTCACCACACCCAGCTGAGAGTGAATGAGATAAACACCCTGGATCATGAGCAATAAAGCCATTTCTGTCCATCAAGCCAGAAGTCCATGTGTCATTCCGTCACACATTCTCCATGCTATAAGCACTTAATAACCCACTGCTGGCAGTGCTTTATCCTACAACTTTTATTTTTTATAAATAAATATAATAAATAACTGTATAATAAATAACTATATAAAAAAAACCATCCCTTTGCTTCCAGAGTTTGTTCTTCCTTTCAGCCACATCAGATCAAATCTACAGAAGTTTTAGTTGTTGTACCTAATGTTTTATCCGCATTTTTAGGACTCTGATAGTATTTCCAAGAAAACCAAGAAGCTCTTCAGTATTCTCATCTATTGAGATTGTCTTAAAACTTAATTTTTTAACATTCAGATTCAATTTCTTTTTGTGCTTCTAATTAATATCTGACACCCAGGAGAATGCAATTTTGGCCACAGTCTCAAATGATGAAGTTTCCAGTGTTGTAAGCTTCACTAGCCAAAGGAACCCTGTGGGATTCCACATGAGATTGTGCTGTAGAAATGTACTTCAAAAACTGAACCAGAAAGTTTCAGGAAGAGCTTGATTCAACCCACACACAATGAGGTTGCTGGTACACTGCACAAACATATATTTACTATTCATTTTTTAAGCAGACAAGTGAGGAACCCTTCACATCATCAGTTTACAATGGAACATCGCTCAAAACAGATTCAGCAGACATACTCAGCATGTCAGTTTCTGAGAATCCTAAACCTTGGTGCCAAGGAGTTACATAAAGGGGATTGTAGCTGACACGAACACTGGACCACAGGCACTGAAATACTTGCAAATATAAAACTTAATAAGGATGATAGACTCAAGAAAACCAGGAAAATATAGCCATCTGATGCCTCTCATTTGAGGGCTGGAGAGGGGTTTGTAAAGATAGTTTTTTCCATCTGCCTTTGCAACTTGACAGTAACAGTGGTTCTCCAGTGTGGCAGGAGAGCCATTAGGAGGCATTTTGTTTGTGTAATTAGAACCTTAATTGAAACAGTCAGAAATGTTTTATTACAGACAGAGAAAGGACTTTTTTAATAAGACTCTAAGGAGACTTGGTTTTAATGACGTTTAACACAATGTTTTAAACCACACAGTACATCTACATGCTATTTCTTGTTTAATGTTGGTTATTTAACAGCAGGCTGCCACCAGACTGCCTGCTGAGGAGAGTTAGGGCTGGCTCGTACAAGTTCTGACAGCCTCAACATTGATAAAAGACAACATCAATTTTAATACTTACAATATTTCGCTTCTTGACACTTTCTTTCTCAGACTACTCCTTCTAACAGATGTTCTTCATGTGGCATTAGATGCTAACACAAATACAACCAACTCCTCAGCTGTATGGCTTGATGTCACCTGGAACACAATATATGACACCAAGATTATAAAAAGTAGCTACATCTGTTACTCATCAGCGTTTTGTGTACAGAACTTTTGACATAAATTTGAAAAGACAGAAATAAGGAAATAAGAATGAAATCAAGTCTCATCATTAAAACCTTTTCATTACAAGACAGCAATTGAAAAGAGCAAGCACAACATAAATTTTAAATGTTACCAATTTTAACAGTAAGTTAACTTATAAGGATGTTAAGAACAATAAACAAATAAGCAGGTTTGTAAGAAAAACCTATCAAAGTATGAATTTTCGGTTCAGTTGTTTAGACACAGTCCAGTTATATTTCAAATCAGTCAACAACCTCTATTTTTCCAAGTTTTTTCCTTCTCCTTTGTCCTACTTGGGGAATTTTCACACTCCCCATTCAGGGGTGAGGGGGGCTATTTCTCTTGTGGGGTGGCATTTTATTATTTGGTTCTTTTTCCTTCTTTTCCTTGAAAAAGAAAACCGCAAATCGTAACTCAAATGAAAAGACAAAAATGCTGTCAGTGGCGAGTTAAAATATAAACAAAATAAAATGCAATCCATTATAAAATTACAGGGTTTGAATTTTTCTCCTGCGAAAGCCCATGGCTGCCTGGCTGGGCCATGTGTCTGTAGACGTACACCCAAACGGAATGAGTTCTTGCTGACAAGTCAGCTGGAAGTCTGAGTCAAAATTCATTGAATACCTGACAATATGAATGAAATGCAGGGAAACAGAATTAGGATGAGGATGAAACCTTGCTTTTCCACCCTCTAGGCATTTTTAAGTAAAAACTTCAGTTTGCAGACAACAACCCCAACCTACCTTTTTAAGTATTACCTGAAATAAATTTACACACATATGCTTGCATAAGTAAACAGAGATCAGAGATAAAAACACCTACAGTCCATCACACAATTCTTTCAAAATACCTGACTTTTCTAGCCTTTTTTAAGGCTTGAAAATTGTTTTTAGAAAACTAAATAGTTTTTAGAAAAGGTTTTTAAGGCTTGAAATAGTTACATTTTAAGTTATCCCAGCAATGGATTTGTGGGGAGGCCATTCCACATCCTAATGAATTTAATTTTCATTTACTTTCTTTTCTTCTTTTGTTGCTATTCTCCTTTCTTCTTTCTGTAAGTTACTTTTCTATAGTTAATTTAACCTTTTTATTTTCTTATTTTGTTGCTCTGAACTCCTTTTAAAATGTCTTCTCTATTCAAGCATTTGAGATGATTATCATATTCCTTCAGTTACTATTTCCCTGACTACGTGTCTTATTTTTGGCTGTGGCCCCTCACTGCCTCCAAAACCAAACACATAATCTTCCACTGAATTTTGACTGCATGAAAAGGGTACAATCAGACCATTTAATCTTTTCCCACTAATTGGTCCCCTCTAATCTCCAATCTCTTTTCATAGGTTTTGGTTTTTTTTTTTTTTTTCCGGAATTCCTTTCAGCAAATTCATATTTTTGTTGTGCCAGCTCGAGCAGCACCAGCAGGATAACACAGGAGTGTTTACATATTAGAAGTGTACATGCTAATGTAGATTACCAAATAGAATTAATTCAGAACAGATTTTAGACAAAAATCACGCACCAGTGCAAATCCCCTGGAGAACACCCAACTGTCCTGGAATTAAATTGTACCCCGGGAAACAGCTGGAAGTGAGTATGTGGTACAAGCAAATAGTTTGGTTTGGAAGGGAACTTAAAGATTACCTGGTTGCACTCCCCTGACATGTGCAAGGACATCTTCCACCAGACCAGGTCGCTCAAAGCCCCATCCAACCTGTCCTTGAACACTTCCAGGGATGAGGATACATATGAACCTGGAACAAGAGCAGCAGTAGAACAGTGCTGTTTATACCATACCAAGGTCCAAGCTGAACAACTATCAGATATATGTGTACTTCATTAGTTTAAGACACTGTCCCACACATAAAAATCATAGAACCCATAGTATTTAGATTTGGAAATTAGACAATTAATACACGCATCGCAAGATGCTCCTGTACCAACACATGTTAATTTGAAGCAGGCTGAATGACTCCAGTTGGAAGGGTTAAACCAGCTTAGACTGTCAGGTAAGGAAAGAGGGAACAGCCTTCTCAAGAATCAATTTAACCAACCTGTTGAAACTAGTACAAAATATATTTGGAAGAAAGAGAGCTTAAAATACAGCTGATTGATAAGTGCAAACTCCATCCAGAAAGGACAGCTGGTGGCATCTCTGTAATCCTCCACTTAAGTATTTTTTAGTTTGGACATACCAAAAATCACTATAATAATCCAGCTTGGCGTTTGCCAGATGAAACCAGGAGCCTAAAACAATCTCTTCTCACCATGGACAATCTGCATTTCTGCCTGTTTGACCTTCTCATCCTGAAAAATTAATTCTGCTGGTCATAAACAACATTTTCACAATACATGTGCTCCACCTTAACCTTGTGGTGCCTCCAGGTAATTCTACATGCTGATTTGTTCTAGTTTGACATCCCTGTGTGCTGGGATTCAGGCTAGCGTTTTATGCTTCCCTAACAGATGCTTCATAGACTCCAGTCAGGGATTCTGTTAATTGCCTCTCCAATGGTGAGGACATCTCAGCTTCAAGGGATTAGGAAAGAATCAGGAAATCAACAACAGGTAAATTAGAAGTGAATCAGATACTTCCCCATTTGGAGAAAAAAAAAAAAAAAAGTAAATGTTAAAAGCTCAGTTTGATCCTCGTGTGCATGCACGCTTTCAAAACAGGATTTGTCAACTGCAGATACAAAGCAGATTCAATTTTATATTAGTCACTTTGTCTAGTTTATATTCTGAAACATTAAAGCTGCATAAATGACCTGTCAGGTATTGATGTAAGCTTATTGACAAAACAGAATGCTTCACAGTAAGGGCATCATCTCACAAGGCGCCACACAGTGACTCTAATTACTCTTTCAGCCTCTGCATATCAGAGCTCTAATATACTGTGCAAGAGTTATCAAAAATAATAATAAAAAATATTAGCTGATTTAAGTAGGAATATATTATCCAAAAGCAATACACTTTGAGAACTCACAAAAACCTAATTGTTCTAAAATGATAAGTTATACTTCTTTCACTAAGGCTTAGAAATAATGAGTCAACTCAGCAATTTTTTTAAAAAATCATTAAATTCTTATCCAGTAGCAGTTAAATCCCTTTCAGACCATCTGTATTGTGCAAAACACTACATACCTAAAACCAGGAGATCAGAAGGTCTAGCCAAAGTTTCGAATTTGGGCTGGGCAGGTATAGAACCATTAGTTATTTCATAAGGAGGAGGAGACAAAAATGCAGCAGAAATAATACCAGGTCCAACTAGACTTTCATATTTTAAATCCAAAAATTATGTCTGTATTTAGTTTCTCCTTTAACTTTCACTGTCATCTATGTTCTTTCTACAATTC
The DNA here is from genome assembly GCF_003031625.1 of Empidonax traillii. Classification (NCBI taxonomy): domain Eukaryota; kingdom Metazoa; phylum Chordata; class Aves; order Passeriformes; family Tyrannidae; genus Empidonax; species Empidonax traillii. The sequence continues at coordinate 312,529 of NW_020955868.1, forward strand.
CTCTTGCCTTCCATTGTCCTCACTTAGCACGTTGCATATTTATTTTATTGGGAATATTTTCATTATACTCTTTCTTGATAAGAAAATCAAGTTTTAAAATTCTTTTAAAATCTTCAGCGTTTCTCATCATATGTGCAATGTAAATGAGTTTATGCAGTTTTTTGGAACACTTATCTTTTCTATCAGAGAAAACAGCTCTAACCCCGAGCAATCCAGGGTTTTGGATTTTTGGTTTTGATTGCTTTTTGGCCAACCACTTTATAAATCTGCCTCAGACATAGAGCTTAGTGCAGGTACCACAAATTAACACCTCAAAGGTTTCATTCCAGCTTTGAATGACCATCCTGGAAGTGAACTCCGAAGATTTATTTATTGCTTATAGAGGAATCATTCCTCTATACAAAGAACAGGCATAATCTGCTGCATAAAAGCACGCAGTTCAATAATCCATAATTTCAGTATCAATGGCATAATTTTTTGAATTATGCCATCTTGTTCAGTTGCTCTATTCCAGAAAGCTTTTATTCAGAATTCCTTCAGGCTTTTACACCTATTAATATTCATCTGCAAGAATGATGTCTTTAAATACCAATAGCTGTCCCACTTCATCCATAATTTATGAACCTCTTCCTAACACAAAATCCATAGGTATCACTTTTTGCCCCTTGACTCCAAAAATTAAAGCCAGACAAAGCCGTAGTGAACAGCATAAGAATACAACTGTCATTTTTTGCAATCTCAGAGAAATATGAAGTTTGGAAGTTCACATATCTTATACATCTGAGTCAAGAAAGCTGTTAAACCCTGTGGTTTTGAATCAATTTTATTTATGTTATTCACATTTTAATGATGTTTGACAAGGCAAACTCTTAAGAAATATTCTATCATTTGTGAGAAAGGGTACTGAATCTTAAGTAAATATCCTGAACCATTGCAAAGAGTTCCCTCATAGGGATGTTTTTCTTTAAATTACAGCTGTCAATCAAAAATATGACACTGTTCTTTGTTATGTAGAGACTAGATTTCAAAAGAAGGAGCAACATGGAAATAAAACAAAAAAACTTCACTCAAATAAGGATAAACAGAAGACTGAATAATCATAAACATTTCAGAGAGAAGCCAGAAGTCTGTAAATCAGGCTGAGAAACTTTTTAGAAGCATTTCCAGATATGAACTCAGGTAATTTACAAGTTAAAATATGTCATTTTCCTCTTGGTATCTTCCATACCTAAAGAGCAAATTTAGCATGTTATCTGACATGCAGGACAGTGTTAACTAAATACTAACACTCATTCTGAAAGACAAGGAAGTACAGTAAGCACAAGCGAATGAGACTTCACAACTCTATATTAAAGTGCTCAGTATGAGACTGTGTATATACAACCATTGATACCAGAACAAATCAGTCTACACTTCGCAGACCAGAAAGGCCCACTGTCATTTTCTCAAAGCACCAAAAAGCAGCCTAAAAAGCCCTGCTTCCTGCGCTATGCTAACATACACACAGCCCAACCCATTTAACCGAGGCAAAGCTTTCCTGTCTGCAAACCTCAGCGCTTCCAGTTGCAAATTCAACAGGGGTAAAAGCAGCAGTGCCCATAAAGCAGGGTAGAAACTTTGCCGGGAAAGATCTGCCAAGTCTGATGGTGATCCTGCAAAATTACACACTGGGGGATCCACTGGCCAGGAGAGAAAGAGAAAAGGAGAGTGACAAAAAACCAGAGACATTGTAAGTTCAGTTTGCTGGCCATGTTTTACAAATACTTATATGTATAAAGATATTCAACACAGAGAGCACATACTTTCTGATGTAAAAGGTGTTTAATATACAAAATCTCAGCACAGTAAAACTTAACAACTAAGAACAAATCCCTGACCAAGAAGATACCAGTCTTCAGTCCTGGTGCTATGACTCAGGTTTTTGATGGTGTACAGAATGGGTATATCTCTAGGCTTGGATACACTAAAAAAGCAGATTGAATTTTATATATAGGCTTTAATTTGCAATAAGAAGTGGCTGAAAGGTGAAGCCAGATTCTTTCCTTATCAAACATTCATTTAAAATGCTATTTTTTGGTAGATCAAATAGCTGTGGAATGTTACTTTCATGACCAAAATTTTATCCTGCTGATCATTTCAGGCTATCAAATTCAAATAACATTTTGTTACTCTGAAGTTTTCCCGGTGTCTCCTCAGAGGCAATACACAATGACTCCTTGTTGGAAAGATTAAACGTAACATTTTTCAATCTCTCTCAAGATAATTCTTCTTTGAATTCAGAGATGTACCAATGTACATGACCAAGCTGTCAAAACAAGCATACTCTGCAGCTCATGCTGAACATGAACAGATCACAACGTGGAAGACCATTTGTACAGACACACATGCACAGCAAACCAGCCAAATTGTTCCAAGAAGGCTTGCATGAAGTCAATTTGCGTGATGTGCAGCGATACCACGTCCTATGATATGATTAGGATTGATCTGATGGATCTCTTTGAAAAGAAAAAGCTCCCAGATTCAAGGAAAAGCTTTACATCCTGTATTCAAGTCACCCAGCCTAGATATTCCCCAGATCCCACCATCTACTGTGGGAATAAGGTTTGCAATGTGGATTTCTTAAGAGGTTAAAATCCAGATATAATTAAGCATTGTTCAGACCACACACACATAGAAATGCATATTCAACTGAAATACAAATGGCTGAAGTGAAAGCATCTTCCTGGTCTCTCATACTGTTCAGCCATTTACAGAGTCTCTTAAGCCAAATTTACCAGCACATACAAAATTAACTATGCTATTCATTTTGGTGGAGGTATGCTCAATTACTATTTTGGATAGTAATTTTCCTCATACTGTAACAAAAGGGAGCATTTACCTGGACAGCATCAACAAGTACGGAAATGCCTGTTTTCATGACTGTTCTCTGAAATTCTGGTGAGAAAGATTATCCAGTGTTTTCAGCCAGAAGTCTAGAAAACTGGTAGGAACTGGGTCAAAGTGCAGAGAGATGAGTGCCACTGCTCCAATTTGACTTCATGCAACTTCCTTAGTAATTTTGACAGATGCTCTGCAGATTCCAAAGTGCATGAAAACACATATTGGCAGAGTTGCAGACATTACTGTTTCCTCCTTCTCTCTGAATTTTCTTTTCCCCATCCTCTATACTTCTTACTCAGGATGTTATTCTTCCCCCTCCCATTCTTCTCTGCACATTCTCCTCTTTCAATATTTTGTAATTTTTTTTTTCATTACTTGCATACCATTAGAGAAAAAGCCAGCTCCAGAGAATTCAACTGGTTTTCTTTTCTTAAAATGTAAATATATCAGACCCCATCTACAAATTGCATTCAACACCCAATAGCAACACCTCTTACACAGGGTCTCCGTGGCTCTGTACTACACATGACTATCCTCTGGAAGAATCCTGTGTCTACTAGGACTTGATTGAGACCTTCAAGTTACATATTCTATAGCAGAGACAGTTTTGCAGCCACCTCCAAGAAAACTGGGTTTCCAGCTCTTGGTACCCTTGGATAATGCCTCTCCAGGCTCAGAAAACCATTACACAACTCAGAGACACTGCACACCTTCATAGCAGTCCGGCAGACAAAAAAAAAAAAAATCTAGCTTTGATCCCAAGAGACTGCAATTCAACAGCGGTGAAGTTGTTATGACACAAGGCTCAATATTGGTTTGCCACATTTTTACAAGTGGTTAAGAGCAAGTTTGCTCTGCTTGCACCAATATCAATATAACTTGAAGTCGTCTAAACCAGAATGTAAAAGCATGCCTGCAGCTCTTGTTGCCATATCTGAGCAAGGTTTGTTATCTGGGTGCATACCAAACTCAGCTTTCACGTGGATCTATTTGAACTGGAAGGCACATAAGCTGGAGCTGAGAGTCTCACTGCTGCAATTGCCCTCATGTCTACACCAGCCAAACAGTGGTGACTTTGTCTACAAAAGCTGCATTTGTAGCTCTGCCTTGCATTCAGACTATAACTTTTGGTTCCTTGCCTATCACGGCACTAACCTCCCAGCAGCTACCTTCATGGCATGCTTCAATCAGGGAGCAAGAAGCAAAGATCACACTGCTATTTATTATCACTCAGGTGCCTGTGTGGAATACTCATCACAGAGGTTCAAAATCTCAGTAAAAAGATCACTTGAAGTTAAGTGATGCTTTGCCCATTGTTTTAAACTGATGTCATACTACCCAGACATCAAAGCACTCCTGGTTGTACAAAGTGATCATCAGAAAACAGTCTAAGAGGAAAAAGCAAAGCAAACCATTTAGTGGTTGTCTTCATGAAGTAAAGCTGCTTTCCTCTACAATTGTACAGTAAACATTAATACAGTCAATAGCTAGTGCTATCTCCACAACTGCTTTGTTTCCACTGTTTTACAATTCAGAACATACTTAAGTTTCCTTCTGCTCTGTTCAATTGATTTTTGTACATCATGAGGGGATGTGTTCTGCTTCTGACTATAGATTTAAAGAAATACTACACATCTCCTTACACTGAGTTAAAATCAATTTTCTACCTGTAGGTGATAAAACTATTTCTCACACTAGTTGAGAAGCCATATATCTCATAAGACTTAAAATCATAAACTGGTGCATTTCACCAAAAGCAAAAATAAAAGGTCATCTCTTTAAATACATTATTTTACGTGTGACTCAGGTGTTCCTTTCCAAAGTTTATCTGTAGTTTCATCTATTATATTTAATAATAAACTTTTTCTCTTTACTCTTGTATGCTCTGCTGTTATCAAGAGACTTTAGCCTTGGTAAAACCCCAAACCCTGTTACATCTGAAAAGTGCAAAGCAGTTGTCTCCACCTTAATCCTGATGATAAAAAGGCATTCTAGAAGATGAGCTGCATTAAAAGCTCAGATCTGAATCTGAGCACAACAGCTGTTAAAATTTGGCTCTAGACCGATGCAAATTTATCTTATTTGCAAAGCCTGCTATGTGGTGAGGCAGATAAATGATAACACCATGAACTAGTAAAAGGCAGAAAAAGCTTTATTCTACACATATCTGGGTCTGACTTCAAATCTGATACTGAATATGCAGCTTCGAACATGTATTCATAAGCATTCACTCCAAGCAGTTCTGCACATGAACCATTTTAATATGGGGGAAGCAGCACTAAGCTATTTCCCTGTATAGTAGTACAGAAACAAATATTTTAACATTCAAGTGGAATAAAATGTTCAGGAAAGAAACAGTTGGCAAAAAAAGGGCTGATTTCTGGCAAATGCATTTCCAGCCAAATGAGAAAAACTTCTCCCTGTCAGTCAATCAGTGCATAGTTTATTGTAAGCTGGTGATAATACAGCTTTAGAGATTAGGAAACTAGTGAGCTACAAGGAAGATCAAATTAATTTTCCTTAGGTGAAAAAAAATAAAAACCCTTCAACAAATAGGCACAAAACTTAACCCTCTCTACCAAGTTCAGAATGGAAAAACTATTCAGAAACATTATCTGATAGGAATTTTGTCAGTCTAATGAAGCAGAAATAAATGAGCCAGCTGAGAAGCAGGAATTAGGTATTGCATGTCTGAGTTTGAGAAGTTTATTACCCGGGTTTCTTTTTTCAATTGCCTAATTAGCAGAGTTGTGCAAATACAAAATGAACAACAGAAAAATTTACTGTAGAGACAGCCTCAGCCAGAATTTTCCAATTTTAATACTGAGGAATCGATTGTAAAGATGCATATTTAGCACTTTAAACACAGCAGTCCCAATTTAAAGTCAGTGTCCTACTTTTGGATGGGACAGAGTTCATTTTCTTTCTAGTAGCTGGTACAGTGAGGTGTTTTAGATTTAGTATGGGAACATTGACAGCACGCTGCTCTTTCAGCTGTTGCTTAGTACTTATTATCCAAAATCAAGGACTTCTCAGTTTCCCCTACTCTGACAGTGAAGAAATGCCCAAGAAGCCAGGAGGGAAGGAAAATGGCCAGAAGAGTCGATCCTACCTGGCCAAAGTGCTACTTCATACATAGAACGTCATGTCCAGTATTTACCTGCTGGGGTTCAGCCACAACAGTCAGGTAAGCACCCACAAAATGTACAGCTGCTGCACAAGGTACAAGTTCAGTGCCCACAAACCCAAGCAATTTTGATTTAAATTCCTGAGTTTGAGTTCAGTGTTAAGTACCTGCGTTTGATAAATTTGGTCCTCATTCATCTTCCAGTGAAAGGCACTGGGCCACCACTACATCCTGTAAGAGCCAGTAAATTATGTCCTCTGCCATGCACAGGGGAAAAGCTTCACACCATAAAGATGATTTACAAGCAGAGAACTGCCTCCCATGCACACTTCCAGTGTTTTGCAGGTAGAGACAAGGCAGTCAAACTTGAGGATGGAAGGGGAGAGGTTGAAGTCCTTCCTCGTCTTCCTTTAAGAGCAGGCTCTTATTCCACCTTCCCATGGGATGGTGACCAAGGTCACCAGTCTCAGTGTTCCTGCCTCAGTCTAGCATCAGGCAGCTCCCCAGGGCGCACTCAAGTTGATATCACAAAGCAGGGAAAAGATCTGACATCTACCTCCCATTTAACACTGTGTTCATTGATGAAACATGATGTCACTTTTTAGCCCAGTGTGCTCTAAACAAGCAAATTGCTGCAGTAGCATCTTTTGCCATGTGTGCTGCTCCTCTCTCTCTATTATTACATTACAAGAAAATTTTAATCAAAAGCCCACTGAAATTTCCTTTCAGTATTGCACTAAAAAAGTGCACTACTGTATTTTTGATCAGCTGTATCTTCATCAATACAGCTAAGAAACACACTCCCTTGATTCCCCAGGAGAGGATCACAGCTAAAATGAGACAAAGATTGTTCTAAACGGTGGCACAAACCCCAAAAGAAAACATGCCTTTCAAATGAGTGCAGCAGCCTTTAATTTCTGAATTGTGCAGCCAAGCATACACATTCTTGTCTGATGAAGAATATAATTACCTGGGGCCATGTCAGAAATAACTGTTGCTTTTCCCTTCCTATCCTTTCTTGAGAGAGCAGAGCTTGGCGAGCCAATCAAGAAATTAAAACTGACATTCCATTAAAACTGACTGTCATGTCGGTATTTTGGTTTGTTTGTTTGCTTGCCTATTTCGAGTGCCTAATGGCTATCAGGCAAATACACCAAGAACCTGACACAGCCTTCACAGCAGTATCTGAACTAATCCTGAAGAAAAATAACTCCCCCCAAAAATAAACCAAGAAATCTCAGGACGCCATTGTGCTCTCCTACATCTTCTATAGTGAACTAAAAGCTTTAAATGCCAATATAAACCATTTCAGCCACCCACATTTCATTTAAAAAATTACATATTCATCAGTTCAAGAAATGTCAAGTTTATCTCGTTTTGAAGTAGCAGATTGATTTAGGGAAAGCAACAGAGTTGCTTGGGTTTCGGTGGGTGGGGTTTGTTTTCCTTTCTTAACTTTCACTTACTATCAACAGAATTGTTTTGCAGTTTTCTGTTACTGCAAAACAGGATTTCCACACCCACCTCTTAAAAAAAAAAAAAAAAGGAAGTGTTTGCACAACTAAATTTTAATCCTTGACCCTAAGCCTTAGCATACATGCATTGATACTTCCATTATAAAGACTAACTATCAAGACAAAAAGGGTCTGAGATAAATATTACTGTTTTTTCTTTTACAAATTATATCTTCCCCAGGGATACTGATAGACTTATAAAATTATAAAGAACCTTTCCAATATCTGAGATATATGGTTGTTAGTAGCCACACTGGGGTTTATGCTAGAAAGGACAGTTTCCTGGCTTTTGTTCTCATGTATTCCACTACATCGGAAAAAAACCCAAAATCGACCAGATTATTCAAAAAATTCTGGAAGGAAAAATGCTTTTTCTGAACAACACAACTGCCATAAATCCACACATTTTTACCATCATCAGTTGACTTAGTGTTCTCTGCACTCTGGTCATGGCAACGGAGAATTTACCATGAAATAATTTACCTTGAAAAGGACTTGTTTCCATGAATGTTGAATTCATAGTTTATGGCACCATAATCACATGCTTTCTTTTAAGTGAGAGCTTCGTGTTCCTCCCAGCTCCCTGATTTAAAAAAAAAAAAAAAAATTTGAAAAAAATTAAAAATTGACCAACAAGTCTTGGCAATTTCTGGAATATTTACAGAATAATTAGCCATAGTTGAACGTCCCATGTATCACAAAAACTCCCATAACCTACATCCATGCTCCTGTACGCATGTACAGATGCTCACACATTTTTTCAAAGCAAAGATAAAAAATTAGAACTATGCAGAGATTATCTGTGATGACACCAATCCCTGTAAGTATCTCATTACTTTGGTCAGACAGAAGCAAGTTGGTAACTGCCTCCAATGCAAGACAACATAACAAACTTATTAATGGTAACATTCTCAATAACATAGCTATTGATTACAATACAAATAATAAACCCTTTCATTAAAATTTACAGACTCTACCTAAAATAAGAAGAAAATTTTTTTCCTGATCGGATCAAATATGTGGTCACCAGTGTAAGACTTAGAGAATCAGTCACTCATTTCTCTCCTGCTATGGAAATATTACCATGACATGCCAATTCAGTGTAAAAAATATTTAAAGAGGCATAACTTACCTAACAAAAATTAGATCAAGTGCATGTGTTTGTACTGCAAGAAATGGAAAAGTAGTTTGCCTCACTGTTTTGAAAAACCACAAATCACACAAGATTAACATAATCTTCCTTCTAAAACAAACTAAATTCCCATATAACTCAACAGCTAATATTTGCCTTCTGTTTCCAAAATCTGATTCATCGAGATGCTTTCTAAACGCAGTAAATAATTTAGGAAACTGCAAAGTCTGCATGTGGAAAGGTTCACATGAACCTTGAAAATTCTTTTGTTGCATTATTTAGTAGAGTTATAAATGTCAGGTTACTGTTCATAGAGAATGGCATTTTTAGAATAAAGTTTGCAAAAGTTCATACCAGTATTCCTCTCAGTGCTACTGGCAATTTCTCTTTTTTTCTTTCCTTTTTTTTTCCTCTTTTTTTTTTTTTTTTTTAATTTTTCAATATAGCAGGTGCCTTTACAAGAGATGCAGAGTTAAAAAGAGAACAAAGATGAAGCGTGTTCTGTGGTAGGTCAAAAATGTTCCAGAACTGTATAACAGCTATTGTCATTGTCTGTCTGAGTTACACACAGAAGCTCTGATCAAGTAACAGGATTCTTCCCTGCTGTACAGCTACAATTTAAAAAACAAACAAACAAACAACAACCGACACCAAGAAAAATTCAAACCCAAACAAACCACTCTCTAAGGAGATTCCCCTCAAAATGTAAATTAAGAAAAAAAAAAAACCTGTATTGGCCAGGATGTATCCAAAGGGGAAGGGCTTATTTTAATTAACAACACCGAGCATTTGGAGTACAATAAGTCAGAACAATCAATCAGGGCATTAGTTTCAAAGTACCTGGCTTGTGTTTTCATGCTGAAATCATTTTCCAGAGGTGGAAGGGGTTAGTGATTACACCTACAATTTCTGATCATATAAGCAAAGCTGTTTCATTGAAAATGCCATCTCAACCACCATTACTTTGTAGTTTAGGTTTAAAAGTGACAGACAAACAGGAGCTGAACAGTTAAAAAAAACCCTATTTGTTCTCTAGAAGTGCTCTGCACATTGATCAAAACATTTGAGCTTTTATGACATGTGTTTTTGTTCAAGGGAAATTACTCAGAATACAGTGAAACATGCTTTTATATAGCAACTGATCAGAACAAATTTGGTGGGGGAAAAAAAAAAAAAATCACTTCCAGGATATCATATAAGACAAGCTCACACCTAGAAGAAACTCATTAAGGAAGAAGACAGCAAAAATAAGCTGCTAGATCATCTTATTGACTGCTTTCCCATATTCTTCAGCATCCTGCATACACAACTATCTACTGATATGACACAGCACGAAGCACTAAGAGACAGGGTACCTTCATCATGACGTTTCATATAGATCTTTGCTAAGTTTACACTCACTTGACCCAGTGTCTCAGTTTAATGAGACTGAAGTGTTTCATAGAAGAAGAAAAAACCCAGTCATATATTGGTCAGAGGAAACATTTTTGTGTCTAGCATCTGATTTCATTCTAAAGCAAACTAAAAATCTATTCTCAAGTCTCTTGGTTTTTCTACTAAAGATACTTATAAAAAAAAATCTAATTTTAGGCTTCAATTTGAGAGTTTTATCTGCTTTATTTTTCCTACCAGTATATTTCTTCATGACATCTTAGTAGAGGATGGTAATTTAATACATTCCATTTCTTTCATCTAATTTCTGCTATTTCAATAAGTAACAGCTGTTGCCATATAAAACTGCTGGAATTCTCTTTTTCGGTCAAAACATTTTCTGTTTATATTTATTTGCTGCAACAAATCAAACTTCCTTACAAAAACAAACAAAAATTTTCTTCATATGATCTACTAAAAAACTTTTGATCAAAATACCTTCTCTTGATGACAGATTTTCCAAGGGAAGAGTTCTTAGCTATAGAACTCAGAATTTATACACAGAACACAAGACAGATGTCCTAGGAAATTTTCTCCATAAAATGTTCTAGTTCTGTTTTTTTCTAAGAAGCGAAATAATGGTTTACCTAAATGACAAAAGGCAAAGTATAAAGTTTTAAAAAGGTTAACCATCCTTTAGGCTGGCTTAATCAATGACTGGAAAGCCAGTGAAGTCTAAAGGTGTGATTTATCCACAAGATGTAGGTTGCTCCATAAAATATGAATTGTTATCTACTGAATTTCATTGGGCAAGCAGCAAGGCTCCTAAAAGCAAAATTATTGCAAGGAGTAAATACAGGACATAGAGCATAGCCAAGTTCTAAAATACCTAATTGGATATATTCTTTAGACATGTAGACATTTCAGCAAATGCAGTCTGCCACCAATTCTGCTCCAGAAGTCTGAGCAAGGCTTGAAACCATGAAAACATGAGAAAGTGTGTGCATAATGTGAATAAAAGCCTTTATTCCAGCCAGACCCCTAGGTGGTTCACACACATCACAGTCAAATCCATTGTTAGAATTTATAATAAATATTTACTGCTTACTCTGATCTCTGATTCAACAACATAAAGCACCATCACATTTACCTGGTGATGTATTCTAAATGCACACTGGTCAGAATTTGACCCATAACCCTTTAAGGACACTTCAGTCTCATATACTATGGGGTTATCTCAAAACCATCTCAAGCTTCATCAACACCAGCAGATTTCCCCAGAAAGTCCAAGACATGATGTTCCTTGAGGGTACTGCCACGTGAGAGAGAAAATTCACTTTTAAGTACTTGTGAATGCTTTGCCTTCTGGTTTGGGTAGCATTTAAAAGGCTCGATGTTTCGTAATGTTTGCCAATACAATAAACTCTTCTAACAACATACAACCCAACATCATCAACTGTTTCAACACCAGGAATCATTAAAAAAATAAATCTTTCTCCTGGCACAAGTTTGCCTTCTGACTACTTCTCTGTAGAAGAATTAAATATCATCTACTACTTCAGAAAATGTACTTATTAAAAATATTGTTAATTTTCTCACCATAGGTGATCCTGGAAAGAAAAATTTAACAGGAAGACTAGATTAGAGTAATTTTAAGTGAAGCATCTTAAGGGTGAAAGATTAGGAAATTACTCTCTGAAGTCCAAATGTAAAAGGATTCCAAGCACTTAAGACTATGAAAAATGAGTGCATGGCATATATATATTTATAGAAAGGCTGTTCAAATCTGTACTATTTTATGTGTACTATTGGTACTATTTTCTGTCTCAGCTGAGAAAACAGAAATGCAGAAGCTGAAGGATGAGAAACTTGTACACCTTCACCTGCTAGTCCCAGTAAACACTCAAGTCTCAATGAAGTAAAAAAAAAAAAAAAGTCAGTGAATAATTTTGAATGGCTTCCCTTAGCTTTTAAATACGAGAAATAATTTATTCTGTCTTCCAAAGGATCAAATTTTGAGTGAAAATTAAAACAACAAAGTATCTTCTTCTATAGAAAGATAGAATTAATTTCTTTTAATGCTTCTCATTATGTCACAAAAAAAAAAAAAACAAAAATACCCTCTCTAAATTCTTCTTAACCAGTATCATCTCTTTCATAGTGCCCCAAAATCTATTGTTCATTTTTTATCATAAATGTTCTTGAAGCAATCTAAACATCAAGCTAGAAAAAGTCAGCTCCCTCTTGAAGAGTTACAACTCTCCACAAGAGCATTTTAAAACTATATCCTTAAGACTTTTTCATTCAACACCTCGTTTTTAACAGGACACACTTATTTACATTTTCAACTTTTATCTTTATTTTTAAAAGATTAAAAAAAATAATTCTTAAAAGATATCTTTTTTCTCCCAAGCTGAAGACAATTTCTTCTACCAGCATTGACTTCAACAGCAAGCTTCCACAAAACTCATCGTCTATGAGTTGTCTTCCACAAAACTCATTAATAGTCTAAAAATGCTGGCACCATAGAGCTAACATACCTATAACAGAAATCTGTGTTTACCACATTTTTCTCACTTCATTTTTCCATGTCTAAGCCATTCTTTACTAAAACTAGAGATGAGAGAGACTTGGTCTCAGCAAAGTTTGAAAAGGCCTGGAAATTTCAATTGATTTGAACATTTTAGTTTTCTATGAACTAAAAAAAAAAAAGTGGTTTGAGTTTTCTTCTCCTCTACTTCCCAGTTTCATTACCCCCAGTGCTTTGGATTCTAAAGGGAAGAGAAGAGACAAATCTTTAGTTTCCTCATTTCTCCCACCCTCTTCAATTTCATCTGTGACTTTAGTTATATTTTTTCTCAGAATCTTGTCTTGCCTTTATTTTATTTTTAAATAGATAAGAGCTTGTAGCAAGGCTTCCTAAAAAACCCTTTCAGCACTATTTTTAATGCACACAGTAAAGTCAGAAGCATATGTTAAAAAAAAAAAAAAAAAGATTAATTCTAGTTAAACTATTACTGAGAATGAATGATCAGGATTACACTAATCAATTTTACTTAATCAGTGATTTTCTACAAGGGCAGCTCTGTGAACACTTAGAGTCTGTCAGGCTTTGCTAAATGTTAAATCCTCATCTGCTTGCACACTTTCAGTATTGTTGGAAGTATGTTGACAGAAGTAACATTTCAACTTCTAGTATATGCAAGAGCTAAAAACAGAATTGTTTCCTCTTGATAATTAATTATTGCTTTAGATTTCTTAAGTAGGACAAATGTTTATTAATCTGTGTACAAAGTTCTCTTGAAGGGTTATCATTTTATCACTTCACAGCACCATTCCAAAACACAAGTCAGCACTAGACAGCTTTTGTTAAGCTTGGTTTTGATAACTGGATACAGAAGTCGCTTGTGGTCATTTGGATGATACTATTCTGGTTTCATGGAGCTTTTGAAAGCAATCAGACTTAAACATATCGCTCATTCTGTTGAACCAGCTTGACAGTTTTGATAGCCTATTACAGTAGTTTATATTTAATTTCTGAAAGATTTCAGTAGACATCTCAGAATCAGACTACCTTGGACCCTTGAGTTCCAGGGCACTCTGAATTTGATTTCAGGTCATCATTACTTAATGCAAATAGCCCATCATGAGTCCTTTCATATTAAATGGGACCTTTTGCAGTACTACATTCTCATACTCATATTTGTTTGCATTTTATTACAGAGAAAGTGAAAGAAATGCATACTGCAAATTCTCTATGTTCTTTTCTCCTTTGAAATGGTAATTGTGATGCCATGAGGAGGGTCGGGACTGAACAAATAAGGGGAATATTATTTGTGAATATTCTACAATTTAATAAGTAAGTTTTGACCTGGTATTTTTTGTGCCCTTCTGTTTAATATCTTAAAAAATCATAGGGCCAGCAGTGGCAATAGTCAAACAGTAACATTGCATTTCAATCTATCTGACCACAGAAGGAAGACATACATTTTTAATTTTCCACAGAACAAGTCTGAAATGAAAGTAATAGTGTAACATGATTAAAAAAGCAGCAGAAACCCTTCCATTCCCTAACTAGATGTTCAAATGGTCTAGCTTTACAAACATGTATCACCAGCAGCAATCTGACCTGGGTTGCTAAACCAAAGAGCATTTACTATCCTTTCCCACTAAAGAACACAAACACACCAGGCAATGCCAAGAGTTTTCTATATATCAAAGACAAAATATGCTTTTTGGAAATATACACAGTGTGAAAACAAAATACATTTTTAGTAAAAACAAAAGAAATCCCGTGTGATCATCTGCTCAAACAGTCCTCTGCATAGGATAAAAAAATCTACCACACTGTACACACTCCAGTCTGAACCCTTATCTTGTTTCTTTCAATCATAAGTTACAGTGAAATTATTAGCCAATGTAGAGCAATGCTAACTTTTAAAAATACATATTTACATCCACTAACTATCTTGCCTCTAGTTTTAAATTCAGTTACTTTGATTTAGACTGTTTTCTGGAAATACAAGATAATACACAAGTTAAAAGTGTAAATATGTTAAGGAACTACTCTTCTCTTTAGAATTTTCATTGCAAAAAGGTCTGGATTGAATATTTTACTCCTGTTTAGTGTCTTCATACAAGACTGACACCAAAAACAAAGAAAGGACATATCTAATAAATATAGTCTATGCAATAGGCTCTCCACTAAGGTACTTAGAACCCAAATATGTCCCCAAACTACTAAATTGTTGCTAGAACAATCCCCAAACAAAATCCTCACACATTAATAGGCACTATTATCACAATCCTACCACCAAATATGATCAGGAAATTTTATTTTTCAGGCACCCCAGAAAGATGGTCTGCTGCCTTTTCTGGGTTTTTTTTTGGTTTGTTTGAGGGTTTGGTTTTGGAAAGGGCACGTAGAGTGTTTTGGTTTACAATCTTTATCCTTCCCCAATCTCCTTACCCATATTTAGATTAAAGTTAAGCAGGCACTAACTTAAGTCATGCACCCAGGAGATGAAAGTGGCACTTCAATTATCGTTTCCTAAGCATAAGAAAAGTATAAAGCTAATTTAGAGGGAATCACAGAAGCATTCTAAAAAGGCACGCTGTCCTGTCCCATCTTTTCCCCATATAACTCAAAGAAGTGAATGCTACAGACGTTTTTGTCAGAGGGAACTTTGACTTTTTCCTGCATGCTTTTCTCTACCAGGAAAAACACAGGCTGATTAATACACCTTAAAACTCCTTCAAAGTCACACCTGAAGCCACTCACTTAATACAAATAAATACATAGCCCAAGGTTGATGGCAGCACCAAAATATGTCCTTCAAAAGTTAATGATACCACTATCAGCACAGGGATCCACATGGTTCTACAGGTAATGGTACCAGTAGCAAATCCTACTTCTTATCAACCAGTTAACTGTGGAAATACCATTGGGATTTTTCTTCCCCTGGTTAAATATAGTGGTCCTTGATGCTCAACGAGCATTAGGGAATAAAGCTTTACCATAATCATAAGACAAAACTCTTACTTTTTTAATTTATATACAGCAATAAATAAAGCTCATGGAGAACAACTCAGTTTTATCTTTAGCAACTTGTGACAGAGCCAAAAGCAGCAATTTCTGAGCCTTGTTGTTCAATTATAAAACCAATCATTAATTTCCTTGTAACATTTACATATATTTTTCAACTGTATCTGGTTAAGATATTACTCAGGAAACTCTTAGTAGATAACGTGGCTTTATGATTACAGAAGTCATGTTTTGCTACAAGACCCCAAAACAATGGGGCAATCCAGAGGGACTAGCAGCAAACAGATTCAGCCTAGTATGAAAAAGTCTTGGCAGTATGTACTGTAATGCTAAAATTAAATGGAAAAACTAACAAAATGACAGTCCCAAATAATTAATCAGCATCCATATCAAGAGCAAAAGAAGAGAGGGTCTGTCCTTGGCAGATTTCTGGTGCAAATCACACCAATGATTCTATTCTCCCCAGAAAAAAAAAAAAAAAAAAAAAGTAGTTGAATTCTGCAGCAGTTTATCACTAGCAATAGAAACTGGAACTCACAGTATCACAGAAGCTGGAGCTGGCAGGCACCTCATGTAGTCCAACCTCCTTGCTCAAGCAGAGTATTCACCTAGACCACAGATTCGGGGACAAACTTGATTTAGTTTTGAATATCTCCAAGGATGGAGATTTCACAGACTCTCCGGGCAACTTGTTGCAGTCCCAGCTGAGTGAGAGGGAGAAAAAGGGGAGGGGGTTTGCATCTAAATGGGATTTCCTGCTCTTCACTTTGTGACTGTTGCCTCTTTCATGTCACAAGATATGTCGAGACAAGTTCAGCTCAGGTTTCTTTACTCCCCCCCTTCTAGTATTTATACACCTGCATAAGACCCCTTCAAGCTTTCTCCTCCCTCAGCTAAGCAATCCCCTCTCTCTGCCTTTCCCCAGTAAATCTGATTCAACAATCTCTTTAACATCTTCACCGCCCTTCACTGGACTCACTCTGGTATCCCCACATTTGTGGAGCCCCAGAGTGGTGCCAGCACTCCAGATGCATTTCACCAGCACTTTCTGGAGACGAGGGATCATCTTCCTTGACCTATTGGCAACATTCTTCCTAATCCAGCTCAGGAGGCTGGAACTGTGAAGTCTTTTCCATGTTTATGTTCCAAGTTTTCACTTATCAGTCTCTCCTGATGACTAAGTTTTCCAGCCTTGATAGCAACTTAGGTATAAATAAAGGGAGTAATTTCAAATTCTCTCACCCCTGCACAGAGAGTGATACTTCAAGTTATTCTTTCCAAATCCGTATTAACTAAAAGCAGACACACATCCCAATACATGAACAAACCACTGCAGTTCTAGACTCTCAATAGATATTTTAAAGCTGTTGAATAATAATATTTATCATCACAGCAGATGAACACAGGAGTGCTTTATGCAGGCAGAGCATTTATCTCTCTCGATAAAATCCTAACATACTAGAACAAAGTCTTGCACACAAGGTTTGAAAACAATTTAAAGAGTTATACAAGTGCTCTGCTTAATTCACCTTTTTACCTTTAGAACCCTAAATCATAAATAAAATCCACATAGAGAGAAAAACGTTAAAAAAACCTTCACAAGACACACAAAATCAAACTGATCAGCTTCATAAGAAAGACTGTCCAGCAGGCAAATCTCTACTGACTGAGCCTCCTGTCATGTACTGGTGCCTTTCCTGTCACTGCATGATCAAGTGAAGGGTCTCGTCCTTAAACAGTTATTTCTTGACCTTACACTTCTTGGGTTCAGCAGGAACTTTTTGCTTCCAAGAAGCTACCAGTCAAAGTCTCAGCTACTGCTCCTTGATACTGAACCTTATAGCTCTGATTTGTCACCACATCCAACCACGCTCAAAAGTATTAGCGAGAGGTGGCCACAGGGAGCTGGCTACAGCTCCCTTATTCACAGCTGCTGGGCATAAATCAGAGATGTATTGTGACTGCTGCAAAAGGCAACAGCGGAGAGCAAGATGTGATACAGTTCTACTCTGGCACCTTCTGCACCGCTGTTTCCTATTCCTTAAGGCACAAAAGCTGTTTCCAGTAAAAGTGCTTAAAAACCTTGTCAGACTCTGAAGTCATAACATGAATAAAACAATTCTTGTCTTGTGAAACAGGACTTTGCCACCATTTATTTCATCAAACTTTTTCATAAATATAAAAGTCTATCCTTTTAATAAAGGAAAAGAGATTATAATGAAAGTAAAAAGAAAAAAAATCCCAATCAATTAGCTGAAGCTTTCAAAAAGAAGTAAGAAAACTCATAAAACCCCCGAGATAAAACAGAGAGGTTGGCAAAGCTGCCAGTTAGTCTCTCTTCCATATCTGAAGATACATCTGAGATATTACTTTCACAGGAATTGTGCCGACATAGATTTGCTATGCACCTCGTGGCTGGATGAACAAGGTGGCAGCAGGGGCAGCAGCGCAGAGGGAGAGCTTTCCATCAGCCGTGGTACCCCCAGATCCTCTGAGCACTGCCATGAGACCCAGATGAGGCAGAACACTGATATCCTCCATTGACAAGTTATTTGTGATTCCTTATGAAAAGTTACTGACAAGACACACTTTTCATTATAGTTATTTTAACAGGAGCTTTGGCTGGGAGATTTGACTGGAAAGGAAGGTTGTTTTCTTGGTCCAAAAGATGTTTTTCCAACTGCAGTTGAAGTGTTTGCTCATCTTGGTGGTCTTTTCCCACCTTAATGATTCTTATTTAAAAGGGCAATTATTTCCAACTCGTTGTTTACCTGTTTGCAAACCACTGCATAGATGAGGTGGTCCCTATTAATTTGTTATTAAATTGGGACACCTAATGGAAATTGTACCCGCTTAGTACTAGTTCTTATGCTTTTTAGCTGGCGTTGTAGCGTGTACCTCCTGCTCCAGGATTCTGCAGTGGCAGGGTTGCTGATGGTAAGGGTGCTGGCCACACATATTTCAGGAGGGAATTAAGACTCAAAGGCTTTGACATAATGCTTTCTAGTGTCCTGAAATAAAAACTGCCCTTCCATCCACTTTAAATATTAATAGTGCCATCTAAGATTTCAAGATCACAAAACAGGGAAAAAAAAAAGCTACTACAATTTAAGTACAAATACTTTTTCTGAAATATTTTAATTACCAAGTCTTTTTCATGAATTAATTAAATAGCACCTGGAATGTTTTAGAAGAAATATATACAATGATTAAGGAAGACTGACAATAATTTTACCTGCTTATATAAAATCAAAAGAAGACATAAAAGAGGAAACAGAAGTTAAATCTTGCATTTTAAAATAACCTTGTCAAATTTTTTGGTACATTCCCTATTTAATTTTATGGCATTTATAACGTAAGAGATGTTAGTTATCAAGTCTTATTAGCATAATAAAGAACTATAAGCTGTAGCAGCCAGGAAACTAAGTTACTGCTTTTATATTTAAGTATTACATTGACAAATACATTGACCTTTACATTATGTTATGCTTAGAGGTTAAAAAAAATTCAGTATTATTCATTTTATTGTCTTTTTAGACAAAATTTCCTCTGAAAGGTCTACTGAAGGATAAAAGATTTATATAAAAGGGGGGGGGAATAAATTATTAATATGGGGGATAACTTACACAGAAAGTCTTCCACAAGGTCAAAACTACAAATTGCCACAGAAACAAACAGAAAATATAAGTAGGGGGAAAAAAGAAACCTCTTTTGACTTTGGGAAGATATTCAACTGAAAATGACACCTTGGCTACTGTTATTTTTTTTAAGCTTTTACTGACCACAGTCGTAATTCATCTCTTTTGTGTTTTAGATCAACATTTTTACATTTCATTCAAAAAGATTATGTATAAATTTTTTTGCAGTTTCTTTTCAGAAAGTTTAAAATGGAAACTTCAAGGCCACCAACTTTGCATGGCATCTCAAGAGCTATGTCAAACTCAGCAATGCAAGAAGTTTTGAGGTCTCCCATGCAGGATTTATTGCCTAGCCCCTTCTGACATTAATATAACAGAAGAGAATAGCTCCATTGGAAGGGACCTAAAATGATCACCTAGCCCAACTGTCTGACCAGCTCAGGGAATAACATTATCATAATAGTTATAATCTCTACATTACAGTCAAAACAACAGTTACAGTCATTATTATACAAAGCAAGTTTGAAGATGCTAATGATTCATTAAGTCCAACTGTAGCCTTACTAACTCACCCTCAAGTATGAAAGTTACCAGGATGAATTTGCCACACAAAAAAGTGATTTAGTCTTTATCGTGTGGAGGGAAAAATGACTCTTATTTCTGGTTCAGTTTAGTAATTTTGCTCACTTTTGTCTCTCTTTATTCTAGGGGCCCACTCAAAAGCACAAAAGCAATGTGAAGAAGCATAAACTCAGGGTTGGGTATTTTAGGTTTCTTTTGCAGGAGGACGGTTTGCATCCTTTGTGCAGAAAGGAATGATGTGGACATGATGTAAAAAAACCCTGATTTGGTTTTAAAATACTTGTGACAGCAGCACCTATACTCAAAAATGCAGGAGTAATTCTGAGGAAATTCCCTTTTTGAGGGGTATTGTTGGCTGATCTGTCAGGATGATGTTAAACTCACTGTGCATTTTTCACTGTCTACAGTGTAGCATATTCATTTCGCCTTTCCCTGGTTCACTTTTAAAATGTACACAGTCAAAACTGTTACCTATTTGAAGCTTTCTGCTTCTCCAGTCCTGTTCTGACGTATCTGTGTTGTGACACCATCTGCTATCCTCATATTCCATCACTGAACAACAGGCTAGCACTTCTGCTGTGACAGCTTTTGAGGTGTAAAATACACTTCTCTTGACATCTGCCTCAGCTCATCAATCCTCCACAAAAAAAACCAAAACCCTCTGAAAACAGTCTTGAGATACTTTCCATTTTAATTTCTCTATAGGATCCTTCTTCACTTGAAGAATGCTAACTCTGAGTTTGTCTTTTCGTTTTGAAGACAGTTCATATTTTTTGTACACAAGCTCATGGTGCAGTAGGCAGGCAGGGAATACCTGATACACCAAATTAACACACTTATTGTTGTCTGATGTCTGTAAAAGCACATGGGAACATGCAGATGTTCCTCAGAGGCACAAAAGGGCCAGATATTCCAACTTTTTGACTGCAATGACAACAGTTAAAGAAATCACCTGCTCTTCTGGAATAAAAAGGAAAATACAAAGCAAGATTAGAAGAGTCTTGGTCTACTGGACTAGGAAATGGAAGCTAATCCCACCTAAGATTCCATCTTTGTACAAAATCAGTTTACATAATATCTTTAAAAGTAACATGTTGATGACATTTTCTCACAAACTAGTTAGTGCTGTAAAAGCACTTTGGCAATTCAGGATCTAAGATGGAGTTCATTCTCCAACCTTTATCAACGACAAAGTGACTTCAGAGCAAGGTGTATCTCAAAGTTGTTACCTTACCAATGAGACAGGCACATGTCTAATCACAGGAAGAATGAGGGTTGTGCCTCTTTCTTTACAAACTGTGTCTGACTATCCAAAATTCAACATAATCAATCACGTGTGGAACATGTTAGAATTTGGTTGCAGAACTCATGAATAATAATATAAAAGACAAGTCATGAGGGACAAAAAAATTACTATAATAGAAAAACTATCAATCAAAATTATGAACATGAAAAAACTAGAAACTGGTGAACTTCCATCTTTACTCAACACATGAAGAGAATTCATATAACTGAACAGAGGAGTGACGTCACTTCCCAGATTTGAGTAACGCAACTCAACATAGAGGAGCACTCTTAAAATGTTCCAATAAGCAAAACTACAAATCTAATGGGCTATTGCCATTCAGCTTAAGAGTTGTTATTATGAGTCATTTTTTTATAGGCTTCTTAAAGGCCTTCAAACACATTTCATCCATAAACAAGATATCTGATAGTACACATTCACATCCTCAGTTGCTGGCCAGCAAGAAAGAAAGGTAGGTACACTTCTAGGTGTAAAATGGTCCTCTTAATGAAATAATATTGTTCTTCTATCCAAAAAAAAAAAAAAATTCATTCTGCATCAAGTAAAATAACTGCTTTGTGTGTTTTATACAACAGGCTCCTGTAATTGTATTGGCAAATAGTTTGCCAAAAATAATTCTCAGTTGATCCAGGTATATACATCCATCTACAGCCCTTTCTAGTTTATCTGACTATAACTGCCAAAATCCTTCTGTCAGGATTCATTCATGACATAGACCTATATTATAAGCAGAGAGTCAAGTTCTCCCTTTTTTGACTATTACAAGAATCCTTACACTTCATTTCAAGAGACAAGGCCTCATCCATGAATGATCACAGCAAATAAATCTATCAATGCAGCAGTTCAAATTTCTTTCAGTGTCCTGTAAAATGAAGATACAGGGACATTTATGTCTGCTACCTTATTTATCTTGCCCTTCCACAAGCATCCACATAGTACTTCATGATGTAACTAAGAAATTTTTTCCTCTTATTTCTAAACAAATGGATTGATACTTTAGACTGTAACTATTTTAGTTGTTGTTGTCTGGGTTTTTTTTATTTCTGTGCAGCACATAGTTCTTAATAAAACTTGTACAAGATTATCTCTCACCCTTTATTAAGTGATAATTTTTTTTCTCATAATTTTTTACTAGAAATCTGTCTGTACTGATATCCTATTATAACTTTATGGTGCATAGACATGCAATAAGAATATATTATATGCATTTAATATTTACTTGTGTACATAAATGCTTATGGAATTCTCTCGTTTACTTGTAAGTTTACAGTTACAGGTTTAATCCCTTAAAGGGCCCATTTTTTGCAAATATACTCATCACTTTTCAGATAAACATCACAGTTTTTTCTGCTTTGTCATTTTGCAAGGCAATAGCTTTATTTCTCACTGATTTAATTTAGGACACCTATAAAAGAACATTTTCCCTACTGTCTTAACTGACAGATGTTCTTCCTTAAATGTCACCTGGGTACAAAGATGATGCCTTTAGTTCCTCAACATGGGTTTTACATGTGCCCTTGATAGTTAGGGACCCCAAACTCCATATTACAGTAACAGTGTCATGGTTAAACCCCAGTTGACAGACACTCACTCATTCCCCCCATTAGATGGAAGAGAGAACTGGAAGAGTAAAAGCGAAAAAACCTCATGGGTTGAGATAAGGATTGTTTAAGAGGTAATGCTAAAGCAGCACATGCAAGCAAAGCAAAACAAGGAATTCATCCCCCACTTCTCATGGACAGGTAGGTGTTCAGCCATCTGCAGGGAAGCAGAGCTTCATCACATCTAATGATAACTTGGGAAACAAATTCCATCACTCTGAACGATTCCCCCTCCCACCCTGCCCTGCTCCCTCCTTCTTCCCCCAGCCTCACGTGATGAGCATGATGCCATGGGAGATGGAACATCCCTTTGGTCAATCGGAGAAAGCTGCCATGGCTCTGTCCCTTTCCAATTTCCTGTGCATACCCAGTCTACTCGCTGATGAGGCAGTGTGAGGAGCAGAAAAGGCCTTGACTCTGTGAAAGCACTGCTCAGCAATAGCAGAAACAGCCCTAAAAACACTGTTTCCACTACAAATCCAAAACACAGTCCCATACCAGCCACCACAAAGAAAATTAACTCTGCCCCAGTGAAAACCAACACAAACCAACACATCTGCAAGCTCTGGAAACAGAACAGTGCATCTGTAACCTTAAAACAGACAATTTAGTGACATTTAGTGTCACCAAAATGAAAAATAATTGCTCACAAGCGGCTATAAATTAAGTATGTTTACTTTGCCAAGGGCAACATTTACTAGAAATTGTAAATAGCAGGCAAGTCAGAACTCACGTAAATCATGATCCCAGCTAATTAAATTCTGCATCTAATGGACTAAAATTTATTGACAACTCACTAAAAATGCATTAAGAAATGCCGTAACTGCATTTGTTGGAAGTAATAAAGTGGGTTTTCCTTTTTTGGGGGGTATCAGTTGTTTATTCACTTTTTTTTTTGCAAGCACTAGAAAGGTTATTATAAAATTGCACGGGGCCACACTTATATACAGTAGTCAATTACTATTCTTCAATCAAATAACTCATTTGTATTTATGGGAAAATATCTTAGTCGGGCTATTTTAACCAATTTTTATTCATGCTTAAGAAATTGGACATTAACTAAATATTAAAACCTAAGAAGGCAATAGAGAGATGTTAGTGATATACATGTGCCAGTTAACTATCTATTAACTTCAGTCATTTCAGTGTTTTTCAAAGTGAATAATGTAAACATCTTGGTTATTAAACTAACTAAAAGTCTTCACTGTGAGAGAATATATATTCTCAGACCTTCATTGAGATTTACCATACGGGGGGCAGATAATATTTTATTTTTACTTGCAATGAACACTAACTTCTGACCAACCCATCCACCAAATGATTTAAGTGTTAAGCCTGGAAACAGAAGCCACAGAAAACAGATATTCTGGCAATGAAAAGAATATAAATCTTGAAGGAAGAAGCACATTAAAGAAATCAAAGGAAGAACCTTCACTGTTATGTAGTAAAGGGTAACAATACTGGCAGAGATTA
This sequence comes from Empidonax traillii, assembly GCF_003031625.1. NCBI lineage: Eukaryota > Metazoa > Chordata > Aves > Passeriformes > Tyrannidae > Empidonax > Empidonax traillii. The sequence goes on from NW_020955868.1 coordinate 336,698, forward strand.
AATAGTAGATGAAAAAAAGACTATGAAGAGGGTTGAAGGAAGGAAAATGTGCAGTTGACTCAACACAGCAATATATTATTGAAAGCTATACTAGGAGCAAAAGAAAATTGTATTTTATGGCCAATATAAAAGGCTATTACAGAAATAACTAGGATGGTAAATGTAGGAACTGTAAATAACCAGATAACGGAGCATACATGTTGGGGAAAAAAAAGGAGTTGAAAAGTCCTAAGGAAAAAAGATCCCATTTCTGAAGTTAACAATAGGTGAAGAAGAAGGAAATATGCCACTAACATCTGTGCTAATTAGTAAGTCTCAGGATTTGTCTGGACCTTTCAGAGGTGGCCTCCACCCCAACTGTAAAGCAGTGAACAGATTATTAATTAACAGATTTCACTAATTATCTGAAGAGACTTTTGTATTAGCAATGATGATCAGGACAGAAATTGCACATATCTGCCTTGACCTAAGCTATACAATTGGATACCTTTCATTCCAATGTATTTCCTCAACAGTAGGGTGGTCAGTTCTCCGGGAATGTTTTTTACTGTGTATGCCTGCAAAAGCTGAGCATGACTGATTTCTTCTCTCAAGTTGTATTTATTTCAGCACACTTATCTCTGTTCAATATTATTTTACATTACATTTAAATTACTTGGGGTTTTTTCTGTAAAAGCAATCATCAAACAGTTTAATTCATTGACAATATTTGTCTTCATTAGCCCAAACTGAAGGTGCTTTTAGCAGTGCATGATATCACACTTACCTTTCTGCTCTGCCTCCTAAATGGTGGGCTCCATCATAAAAACCTTTTGTATTTTACTGTTCTTACATGCATTCATGGCTTATTCTTCACTAAAATTACTTCATTAAGGAAGATGTTCTTGCGAGAAAATCTTAAATTAGCATGCCTTAAATCCTGAAAGGGGAAACATTTTGTGTCACTCTAAAGCTCTTCCCCAAAAACCCTTCTCACAATACTCAGCAAAAGAATTGCAAAGGTTGGAAAAAAGAAGTGGAGAGCTGGACTTGGTCTCAACCCAGAGCTGTGTGAGAGTAGGCATTTCATCACCAGGACACATCTGTGTTCAGGAGCCACTGTCATTTACAGACTCTGAAAGTAAAAAATATATATGTATGACAAAACATTAACAAATCTGAAAGAATTAGTTGTAGCAGGTATTTATAGCGCACAGCCACATATACTTCAGGTTCCAGATACCTTTTTTCTGTTTATATCCTGTTATTTTAGTCAACACCAGCAGAAAATGTATTTCATTTAACAAAAACTTCCCATTGACAACTACTATTTAAAAATAAAATATTTTTCCTTTGACAAAAACAAATGAGAATCCTAAAGAAACCTATGGGTTAAGTAACCCAACTATTCCCTTCAGACCCACAATAGGTGGAAAATCAGTTAAAGTATCTCAGACACTGCAAGTGTGGGTTTAAACTGCTGTAGATCAAATCACTTATTCAAGAACCAGACAAAACTATCTAAATTTAGGATAAATATATTTAGGTCATCAATGTTTCCTTCAAAGGCCATACATAACAACATAGAGAAATTAGGGAAGCTGTTTAGTGTACTGATCCGCAGTCCCCTGCTTCAGAGTGCACGTTGGGGGAAGACATGAAAGTTCTTGGATGGTGTTCTAGAGGTTTTCTAAATTTCTTGTTCAAGAAATTTTCCCTTCTATCTCTCCTTGAGAAGGAAAAAAAAAAAACCACGCATTTTGATTTGTAAATATTAGAAACTTGACTAAAATAATGCTGGAGAAAAAAATCCAATTAAATGTAACACAGACTGACTTTACTTCTTTTTATAACAGTTTTTGTAACTTTTCTTCATGTGTAACAAATTTTCTGCTCCTACATGGATATATGTTACATTACAGAACCAGAAACACCAACTACTCTATAATAGGAATATATTGCATAAAAGCAAAAACTTCCTACAAAACATGCACACGTTGAAAATTCATCTATCTACCACTTGTATTAGATAAGCTGCAATTTCTGTTATCAAATGTTAGATAAAAGGATCCTTTATCCTCACTTATAGATACCAGGTAAAACACTGCTGCCCCACAGGTTCTTTCACCCTCACGCCACAGTACGACGAGGAAAAAGAGAGTCCTTAATTCAAGCAGGAGGAGGTTGAAAGTAGAAAAAATGTAATACTTGCTGGTACTACAGTTGGCAGATATAAGCCATAAATAGATAAATGGATCAGCTTAAAATTCTGCATCATTCAAAATCTCTTGGATAGAAATCAGAGGAAAGAAAGAAATCAGATTAACTTATCAAGTTCTTAAAACACATGAATTTCCTTTTAAGCATTTAACTCAATAAAAAGCTTTAACAAATCTTTAGGCAAGATCTATGCATTTTCTTGTTTCATAATGGAAAATAAAACATTCTTCTCTTATTAGTTGTTACTAGAAATATATTGTGCCTTACCAAGACAACCACAGTGAACAAAAAACACTCCTAAACTAAGACATGAACCCATGATTCTCCACAGCATACACAAAAGCTGGCAATTTAAAGGATCCTAAACCAGTAAGATCCTCAAATCTCTCTGAATAAATGAGAGTTTGACACCCAGCTTCTGTAGGTTGTTTTCAAAAATCTGTGTTGAAAAATCGTCAATAATATACGGAAAACCGATTTTAAAAACAACCTAGCTGTCCAGCAGTACTTCACAAACAGAAAGGTATCAGGATTAGAAAGGTTCATCTCAAACAGTTACACAACCTCCACTCAACTCTGCACATCCTATAAAGAAAATACAAGATCAGACTTGTCAAATGGTTTAACATCTGGTATACTTTTCCATGACAAAACAAAGCGATAATTTTTCCACTCCCTTGTACCTTTGCTGTACAGCACAGTCCCCTGGATTACAAAAATTTGTCACCAAGTTCTTCATTAATTTTCATATTTTTCGATATACAAGTTATCCTGTTACAGTTGTCAAAAAATTATTATTACTATAACTGAAATTTATGTTTGCAAATGATAAAAATGGCAAAGCTTATAGAATATAGGTGAATATGGGTCTTCAATTGCTGAACTTTGCCTCTGAATGGAGCTTGTTTAAAATAATTCCAAGAACTTCACAGTTGTTTCCCATCCCCACAGAAATATGACTTCTTACAGGAGTTTTCAATACACTTTTCATGAAAAGCAATTTAATATTATCATCAAAATATAAAAATTTAAAGGCATTAACAATATTGGATATAAAAAATAATCTGGCATGATTGTTGTTCTTGATTACATTATTAAATTTCATACAGTAATATGAAAACAAATTAAAATTATGGGATATGCCAGTTAAAGAGATATTAAGCAGATTTATAATGTCATATTGGTAAAACAAAGTTCATTTTTTTACCAAGATAAACATCACAGGAAGTTTTGCTCCAAAACTCCTTGATCCCAAAGGCACTCCAGACATCTGTGGGCAACTCAAATGTGAATTCCAGGGAAACTGGGGCAGGACTGCCCACTGTGGACATGTGGCAACAGCAGCAAAGGAATAAGCAGAGCATCTCAGGATTATTCAGGGACCTCGTTCTCAGCTCTTGTCTACTATTTATACCTTTGCAAGGAGAGTCTAAAACACCATCAATATATTTCAATGGCACTTAGAAATCTGCTTTATGCTGATGCAAGCAGAACCCTGCAGAAATGCCAGGAGGTTTTGCACCATGATTTTAAACTTGTAATTATTATACTACAACAGTCCTAATAGAAGAACTATATAACAATTCTCATGCTATTCAAAATTTAAAACAGTGTTTATACATGATCATCTGAAAAATTACACTGGAAATACATAAGAGAAGGCTACAGGGAAACTTTTTGTCTAAGCAGGTGCAACAGTCAGTAATTTTGGGCTTATATAATTATTGGATTGAATGCCTCCATCTCATATCTCTGTACCAAAAAAAGTTCTCGTTCTATACTCCTAAGCAGACATTCCCTGCTGCAGGGAGTGAACATCCAACAGATACAGGTCCAGCAAATTGCACCATCATGCAATATGATTTATATCACCACTTTGAGAAGGTCAGTAAACAGAACTGAAAGTCTCTCATGTAGGATGGATTTATTTTAAATAAAATATACCTAAATGTATTTAAAACCACCTCTCGTCTAGAAGTATCTACCCAGTGGACAATAGTTCACAAAGGTTGGGATAATCCTTACGCCTTTATTTAATGGGTTATTGCACATTTTCCATCAGGATCTGGCATGGTCATCTGTTCCATTTTCTTCTACATCACCTCTCACTCTTTCACTTATACTTTCAGCAGTCTTACGACAGAGCCCAAATCTTCATCAAAAACAAACAAGTAGCCAAACACAGCCCAATCACCCCCCTCAAACTCCAGCTTCACATTACTAAGTGTTGTTGCAGCCATGCTCTAAGTATTAGCAATTTGACTACAAGTGCTAGAGAACACAATATCCTCAAGTGGAAAGACTTTCACAGCAGTCCATATTTTACATTTTAGTGAAAACTCCTAAAATCTCTCATCATTATGTTGTCAGAAATCTAATACTTTCTCCAGTTGCAATGTATTGCTTACAGAGTCACCTTTCAGTGAATCACCTTTTGAATCACCTTTTAGTACACTCATCTTATCTATGACAGAGAAAGGTATATTTACCTGAGACTCAAATACATCACATTAATATCAGTTCTGTCCATGCAAGTAGAATAATTTTCTTTAGATCCCACCAAATAAATTTTCAGACCTCCGATTCAGGTCCTTTCTTGGAATTTGAGCTTCACAGTCTATACTAACAATAAAAACAGTTGAAGGAAAAGAACCATTTCTACATCATTTCTAAAATTAGGGAGAGCAAAATCCCAGGGTTTAGTGTGCCCTCTCCAAAACGCAATTACACATGGCAGCACAAAGCAGGAATTCTCAGTTACTCCAAAGTTAGAGGATGCAGGTAAACATAATACACAGATTTCTGAGGACAGCTTAAATTCTTACCACACACCATCCCACTCAGTGAATTGGAACAGGCATGCTTTGAGAACACTGACAGGTTGGAGGTAATACAGTGTCAGCTTGGTACAAAAACGTTTTCCCCAGGCCCAGCTCTCAGATTCTTGTCTTTGCATTTTTGCTTGTGAAGAGTGTCCTGTCAAAGCTATTAAATACATCTTTCAGTACTCATTTCCTACCTACAGAAAACATTGCACTCAGAATAAGAACCCCGAGTGGTCAATACCATGGAGTGGTCAGGATCTGATTTTCTTCTTCCTCCCAGGAAAAAAGGAGCATGGTTCAGACTTTGAAAGGATGGGAACAGCTGTTCCCATCTGAACAACCATGATGCAGTTATTTTCCAAGATCAGAGAACAAAAAGTGCTATTAAAGCTTCAGCTGGTTCTCTCTGGAGAGAACAGACTGCTTTCTGAAGAATAAATTAAGCATTCAATTAAACTCCATGACAGGTAGGTACTGTTCTTACACTTTGGGGGAAATATGTTCAATGCTATTATTACAATCCCCTGCAAATAACTCCAGTAAGTCACATCAAATTGAGAAATTCTCTTCTCAGCTCATGCAAAGTGTTCAGTATAAATAACACACAGATTCAAGAAGTGAGGAAATGAAATAAGTACATCAGTTCTTCAGTAAATTAAAATATTCAGAATACTGGCACTGTACCAGTCCCTGATCCACAGTTGCAGGGCTAGGTCAGCAGACACTTCCATTTCTGTAAAGAACCACATGTGCATCAGGGCTTCCCATCCTGTTTCTGATTCTCTCCCAGAATTACAGAAGCATATGTAAGAATACTGAGGTATTTCTAAATACAAAATAATATGGTTTTAAAGAATTCATTTGGCTCCATTGGTGGAGCATCAGGTCTAATGACTATGCTTATGAAATAGCTTCAGGATTTATTATTTCTAGCATCATAACTCATATTACAGTTTAGCTTGCAGGAATTTAAGCAGAGACATTAATTAAACCTAATTTTCAAACTGCCAAAAGGTGCTGTAGGTTCAAATATTTTATTTACATATGAGCATGGACTAAATAAATAAAAAGGTTTTGCTTCAATACAGCCGAGCTTATTACTAAAATTAATTGAGCAATATTGACTTGGATATTTTAATCATCTGGAATACTTAAAGGAAACAGTGGCATCTGAAGATACAAATTCCTTTTACTTTCTTTTAAAACACTGACCATAGTGATTTAATGAAGCAGCATGTGCATCTCTAGCTTTGATGTATTTCAAGTAAATATTATGTTGGACAGTAGCTACCATGCTGAAAGGAGTTCTCCAAGCTCAGCATTGTAAAACAAAAAGAGGAAACAAAAAGAGACCAACAGTTTTAAGTTTTTTCATCTGATTTAGTAAAACTGTATATGAACAAACTAGTAAGGATAAAAGAAAAAAACAAAACCAGTAAAATTTGTGCCTGCACTTAAATCAGAGAAATATTTCATATATTACTAGGAAATGAAATTTTTATCCCACAGTTATATCACAATACTATGAAATAAACTTTCAAATCTTAAGGTAAGTGTAAATTTGCATTAAATATCTCCTTTTTATCACTGTATATTTCAGCCTCATTTGCTTCTAAGCCTAAAGATGCTGTGGCCTCTAACTTTATCAAGCAGCTTATTGGGTCAAAGCCCTCTTGAACTGTAGTGCTCTTTTAATAAGATTTTGTGAAGTGTTTTCATGCAAGCAAATCATTATTACAGGCATAATTCTTTTTCATGCTAAGACCCTTTTCACTGCTAAAACAAAGACTTGCAATAAAGAACGGATGCAAGTGTAAACAAGTAATTTATAGTATGTTTTTTCTGAATGAAAGCAAACATTCAAGACACCAAGCAAGAAAGTGTAATCACTTGGGTAGGATTATTAGAATGAGCAAACACTACTTTTGTAAGCATTTCCAAGATTGGGTCCACAATCAGTCTAAATTTAACAATACATGCATGTCTATAATGTGCAGGTAATGAATATACACACACCTTTTCCTCTGGATAAGACTCCTGGTTGTTTGCCCTACCAGTTGGTTTGATCAATCTAACAAAAGAGTGTTGCTTAGACAGCGTCCCAAATCACAATCACAGCATTGTATTTCCAGTTGCAGTTAACAGCATTTATGAAATGTCTAAAACCCTGTAAAACAAAGACATGCAATAGCAGGTGAGAGTGGTTTCCAGATCAGCACAGCCCTTGAAGTTGCTCTACCAGGTTTGCCAATGGGATGTTGGTAATTGGTTGATCCTGCAGTCACCTCTCTAAGATTTCTCTACTGGAAATCACTTTCATCAGTGCCTGGATGGGAAATGCTGCTAATTGGCTATATTTATGAAGAGAACCTAACCTGGAGTTGGCAGCCAAAGTAACTGGCAACAACAATATTGTTAGCTTCAACACTTCCAAAACTTTCCACCCAGAAAAAACATTAAAGAGGAACATCCACAAGCATCATTTCAGATTTAGCAGAACACGTTTTACCTCTGTTTGTGCAAAAGACGCCATGTCAATTTTCCTCAAATCATTTGCCATTACCAGAGTTTCTTATGATGACTTCTAGCATAAACACATCACTCAGACCTTTTTTCTGCAAATAATAAGCTGAAGGATAAGTTGTTACATCCCTTGGCTAAGTTTTTTCCCTTTCAGTAACTTCAGATCCATTGCTTGACCGGTACATGGGAAACCTGTACTCCACTCACATCACTATGACTTAAGCAGAGAATGACAGATGGTTACAAAATGAGAGGGATGTGATGGGGGAAAAAAGTACTTTCTTGATACACAGGTTCTAAGACAGAACTGCTGAGGCAGAATGTCAAGTATGAATAATTTTAAACTACCTAGGTATCCCAGGAGGCTGTTTTTTTTTGTGACAGTATGTCCATGGTAGAAAGGTGTGACTGCCACAGTTGAAGAGCTGCATTCAATATGTAGTTACCTCAGACACCAAAACATCTGAATTGCTATCAGCTTGGATTTCAGTGCAGACCAGGATGGGTACAAGAGGCAGGATCCTGTAACTGCTGCCTTGCTGGAAGCTCCAAGCTGGTGCAGGTACATGAAGCCAAGTTGTTAAACACAGCACCAACAGCTTAAGGCCAAAGCAGAATTATAGACCCCTTAAATTATGCCCAACCACAGGAACCATCTGATCTCAGCCACAGAGGTCCTCAACACCCTGCCCATTCCTCTGGCGAATTCTCTGTCCCTGGATCACTGCAAGTCATGCAGCATCTCAATTAGCAGCAAGAACCAGCCACAAAAACTGCATTTAGGATGTCACAATTAAGGAGATTTTAGTGGGAGTATTCCTAAATCATGAATTTAATCACAACCATTAAGCCAGTAAAATAACATGTCAGTAGGTGTGATAATTGTCAGATGTAGGGAGGGGGGAATGGAAAGAGATCATAGATAAAAATTATGGCTTGGATATTCTGCTAGAAAGACAAAAATGCGTGGGATGGAACTCAAACACATTCCAAAGATGACCTAGGCAAAGAGAAATATATGAAGAATATGATCCATATGACTTGAAGATTTGGTGGCTCATTTTTAAGACTGGATAAACTCTTTGAGCAATGATTATTTATTTATTTAAATCTTATTAGTAAGTGATATTTAGGTAGAGATTAGTAACTCACATAATCAGTTCATAGTTACATGGAAAGTGCTCCAAAAATTATACTTCAGCCTTTCAGTGTCAAGTTGTTGAGAAAGACATAACATACCTATAACACTCAGATAACCAGACTGGTCCTCTGTGCAGATCATTTGTGTAATGTTACAGCACACTGATTTAGAAAGTGTCCTTCAGCTGACAATATCTAGTGTACATACAGAGACACAGGTTGCTGTACTTGAAAAAAAAAAAAAGCTATTTGAAAGACCTTTTATGAGTTCAAGCAGGTTAAGAAAGTGATAAAATGTTTAAAAGTATAATTTCACACAGCAGATCCACAGAATGCAGAATAGCCAGTTTGGATCAAGAACTACATCACTCAAAAACAACAGCAACAACAAAACTAAAACAAAAACAAAAAAACCCCCACACAATAACAACAAACACCAAACCAGCATTGGTAACGGCATTGCAGCTTCTTTTATTCAGTGCAAACCTTCCAAGTTCCTGTTACACCCACATCTTCAGAGTCTGAAACCTCTGAATACTGGAGTAGAACGTTATATACTGGAGAAGTAAACCCTTCTATGTGTATGAAATTGCATAAAGATGATAAAAAGAAGGTAAAGGAAAAGGCATTACCAAGGTGAGAAGCGGGCATAGAAAATAAAAAGATAATGCACTTCATTTCTGGTGTTTTCCACATTCATGAATTTCAAGCCAGATCAAAACACAATGAAATGTATGATTGCCCAATACAAGAGTTGCCTTTCTTTTCCCCTCTTACATTAATTATTTCAGATAATCTATTGACACATGTGGCCTTTTAGAAAAAACGTAGGTGCTGCAAACTGAAAATTCAGGTCCTGTGCCTATATCACTAAAACTGTGAAAACAAGAACAAATCAGATGCCTGTCTCCTATTTGGTTTGTTTGATTGTTTGGGGGTGTTTGTTTGTTTTAATCTGGTGGGGTGAGAGGTTTTGCTTTTTTGCCTTAGGTTTGGGG